>NW_006770064.1:1027094-1052236 GCF_000442215.2 Lipotes vexillifer
TGTGGGATCCTCCCGAAACGGGGCACGAACCCGCGTCCCCTGCATCGGCAGGCGGACCCTCAAGCACTGCGCCACCAGGGAAGCCCTATATTAATTTTAAAAGTGTGGTATTGACATAAAAATAGATAAATATATCAATGAAAAGAATAGAGAGCCCAAAAATAAACTCACACTTATACAGTCAGCTAAGTTAAGAAAAAGGAGCCAAGAATATGCAGTGGGGAAAAGACAGTCCCTTCTATAAATAGTGTTTGGAAAACTTGACAGCCATATGCAAAGTAATGAAATTGGACCATTATCTTACACAAAAATTAACACATAATGGACTAAAGGCTTGAATGTAAGACATGAAACCATAAAACTCCTAGAACATAGATGAAACACATTTTGACATAAATCATATCAATATTTTCTTGGATCTGTCCCTCAAGGCAAAAGAAATAAAAGCAAAAATAAACAAATGGAACCTAATTAAACTTAAGAGCTTTTGCACAGCAAAGGAAACCATCAACAAAATGAAAAAAACAACTTGTGGAATAGGAGAAAAATTTGCAAATAATGCAGTCAACAAGAGGTTAATAACCAAAAAATACAAACAGCTCATACAACTCAATATCAAAAAACAACAACAACAACCTAATCAAAAAATGGGCAGAATGCTTGAATAAACATTTTTCCAAAGAAAACATACAGATGGCTAATGGGCACATGAGAAGATACTTAGCATCACTGATTATTAAAGAAATGAAAATCAAAACCACAATGAGCTATCAGCTCACACCTGTCAGAATGGCCATCAAAAAGTCTACAAACAGGGCTTCCCTGGTGGCGCAGTGGTTGAGAGTCCGCCTGCCGATGCAGGGGATGCGGGTTCGTGCCCCAGACTGGGAGGATCCCACATGCCACGGAGCAGCTGGGCCCGTAAGCCATGGCCGCTGGGCCTGCGCGTCCAGAGCCTGTGCTCCACAGTGGGAGAGGCCACAACAGTGAGAAGCCCACGTAACCCCCCGAAAAAAAAAAACAGTTTACAAACAACAAATGTTGGAGAGGTTGTAGAAAAAAGGGAAACCTGGTACACTGTTTATGGGAATGTAAACTGGTGCAGCCACTATGGAAAACAGTAAAAAAATATAAACAAAAAAACCCAACAAAAACTAATAATAGAACCACCATATGATCCAGAAATTCCACTCCTACATATGTAGAAAAACAAAAAACTCTAATTCACAAAGAAACATACACCCCAATATTAATAACAGCACTATTTGTAATAGCCAAGACCTGGAAGCAATCCAAGTGCTCATCAACAGACAATTGGATTAAGAAGATGCAGTGTATACACACACACACACACACACACAATGGGATATTACTCAGCCACAAAAAAGAATGAAATACTGCCATTTGCAGCAACATAGATGGACCTAGAGAATATTTTGCTTTGTGAAATAAATCAAAGACAAGTACCATATATCACTTATATGTGGAATCTAAAAAATAATACAAATGAATGTATATACAAAACAGAAACAGACTCACAGAGATAGAAAACAAACTTGTGGTTACCAAAGGAGAAAGGGAAGGGGAAGGGACTAATCAGGGGTAAGAGATTAACAGATACAAACTACTATATATAAAATAGATAAGCAATAAAGCTGTACTATATAGCACAGGAAACTATGTCCATTATCTTGAAATAACTTATAATTGAATATAATCTGCAAAAATACTGAGTCACTATGCTGTACATCTGAAATTAATACAATATTGTAAAGCAACTATACTTCAACTGAAAAAAGAAGTTTAATTAATAGAAACTCCTCTATTTGTATTCCTGTCACTATTGGGTAGACATCTGAAGATTTTCTTACGCCGCTTAACTAGTAAATACTCCCTAAATATAATACTTAAAGGGATGTAAATGTCAATGATAATAGGTACATTTATTTGTTTGCAACCAAGAGAATGGTCAAGCTTGGCTTAAATTTTAAAAAATATATTGATATGTACCAATTAATAGATTTGTAATAAAGGAAATATTGTAATACACAATGGATATTTTTAAGAAAATTGAGCATAATGAGTTAGAGGCAAAAATAAATAAGTAGAGTTTTCCTTAAAATATATTTCTTTATCTCTTATTGTCTTAGCACAACATCTAGATAAGTCATATTTTTCCAATTATTTAAATTAATACAATAAATGTTGAATGAGTCTTATCTAAATCTACATTTCTAATAAGCAGTATTTCCATCATATAATGTAAACTTATGACTCTATTCATTTAACACAAAATAAATTTGGTTTCTGTCCATGACATTTAATATAAATCTTTGCTTCCAGAACTTGATGATTTTGTCCGTAAAATACAAAGCACTGCCGGATATTATCACCACATTTTCCACAACAGAGTAGAACCTTTCTCTTCTTCCTTCAACTAAGCAATAATTATCTCAGAGAAACCATAACACTATTTTCCCTCTGCCTCTTTTTCCTATTTATTCCACATTTGATCCAAAATATTGCTATTGATACTATTTCCTTTTCCTAAGATGTTACTTAATTCATTAAAATCTAAAAACTAACCTTAGAGTACATAAGATTCAAACTGTAGTATTACTTTAAAAGCATGGAGGAAGCATTTATGAAGCTATGGCAGGAAGGAATGGTTTTTATCTTTTGTGTGGAACTGGCTTCATTTAACTTTTACTCCCAGAAATTTTATTTTCTCTATAAAATAACTTGGAAAAACAAATATCGTATATTAACACATGTATGTGGAACCTAGAAAAATTGTACAGATGAACCGGTTTGCAGGGCAGAAGTTGAGACACAGATGTAGAGAACAAACGTATGGACACCAAGGGGGGAAAACTGCGGTGGGGTGGGGATGGTGGTGTGCTGAATTGGGCGATTGGGATTGACATGTATACACTGATGTGTATAAAATTGATGACTAATAAGAACCTGCAGTATAAAAAAAACAAACAACAAAAAAAACAGCTAATACTAAACTTTCTTTGGGTTATTTGTATGGAAATATGTTAATATAAATGTTTCAGACATTACATGAAATTTCTAAAAATCTTATATGTTCTGGTATAATGTTATAAGTCATAATTCTAGTTATTACTTTAAAATGTATATCTCAGAAATAACTAAATTTCCTTGTCAATTGCATTATTATGAAATTTCATCAAATCTTTAACCGTGGTCATTTTTAAGTCTTTTGTCATTTACAGACAGTTCTGGGTGTACTCTGATGCTTTTGCAAAAATGTTCCAATAAAAGGGTTTCATCTTCAAGAAATTCATGGAAAAGACTCTGACAAGTACAGGTTTCTGGTAACTGACTATACTGCTGAACTGAATGAATAAGCATTTTCAGAACTCTAATGGAAAACTGATGAATTCATAAAAGTACTAACAAAAGATCAAGATGAAAAAATAAAATTAATTATATGGGACTGAGTGAACTGATGAGGATGATTATAATTTTTGTGACTTTCTGTTTGAATAAAAAACAAATCCCACAAGGACTCAGAGGCAAAAAATATACAAATCAATTTTCCCTGCAAAGTAAAGGAGCTGTTACAGTGGAGGATTACTGGACTGAATGTCAATATTATGACATAGTATGAGTGTGTTTCGTGTTTGGTAATTGCAATCACTGTTGCTTCTGTTGTGGTCATCCATTTACAATGTTTGGTGTCAGTTTATTTATCTCTTGTAAAAATAAAACAGTGTGTGTGTGTGTGTGTGTGTGTGTGTGTGTGTGTGTGTGTAAAAATAAAAAAATTACATGAGTATTATCAGTTTACAGATTAGCAGTCATTGCCTTTAAACTACATGGCATTTTCCCACTACTTCTGGTAAAGTCTTTTTATGTCTGTATATGATTTCACCGTTTTTAGTTATACCAGTCTTAAAGGCTGGCCATTATATTCTTTGGACATGAATTACTCCCCCAAAGGGGGAAGAATATAAACAACACAAATGATTAAGTTTGTTTTTTGTGAAAATAGCTACATTTAAAGACCATTTTTATATTGTTCTAAAATGTCAATTACTAGATAGTTAAAAGTTAAATTCAGCTGAATGTAATAGAGAAGAGAAAAATATATGAATATGATTTAATAATTTCCTAACTTCTGTTTTCTTCATATGTGGCAGAGAAACTTACTTAAATTCCTAAGATTCTAGTTGAATAATAATTCTTGGGGCTTCCCTGGTGGCGCAGTGCTTGGGAGTCCGCCTGCCGATGCAGGAGACGCGGGTTCGTGCCCCGTTTCGGGAGGATCCCACGTGCCGCGGAGCGGCTGGGCCCGTGAGCCATGGCCGCTGGGCCTGCGCGTCCGGAGCCTGTGCTCCGCAGGTGGGAGAGGCCACAACAGTGAGAGGCCCGCATAACGCAAGAAAAAAAAAATAAATAAAAATAAAAATAATTCTTATTATTTAAAAGAGAAACATAGCATCGTTGTAATTGTACTCCCGAGGTAAATGTCTGGTTTTCTTTTGCTTTTATTTTGACTTCAAAGAGAATGGTTGTTTCATAATGAGTTTCTGTCCATGATCAGTAAATAATAAGAAGAAAATAGTGAGGAGAGGACAGAATTGCAGCCTCTGCTTCCTATTCTAATCAATTAGTGATAACACATATATCATGAATGTCCTTAATTCTTGATTAAAAATCTTGATTAAGAAAAAAAACAAACAAAAATACTGGGCCTGAGTCTATTTCCTGAGGATGATATAGTCTATTATACATATTTTGGAAAATGTTCTCATAAGATTTTCCTTTCACTGGCTTCAGGCGTAAGCTATGCAGTAAGGCATATGTCTGTACTAAATCACAGGAGTTTTTTTTTTTTTGGTCTCAGGTAAATATAAGATGGGTTATAGCTAGGAAACCCAGAAGAAGTGCAAAGAAAGGATACTCTCCTTTATGTATTAGGAGATTATATATATATAATGTGTATGCATATGTATACACATAAACCCACATACACACTATATTTAGTCATGTGCTTTCTCTCTTATCTATTTTTGAATATTTCCAGGAATATAGGAATGAAATAAGCAATTGTTTGTTGTGTTTTGTTGAAAGCTTGTCATACTCTTTTCAATCATATAGACTTTCCTTCAACTTCGACATACCCAGAAAATAAATTCATCTTAGAGTCACAGTCTCGCTGAAAACTGGCCTAACAGTTTAAAAGTTTCTCTGGTTTTTGAGTGGTTACTGAAAAGCTAATATTGTTCTAGTATATTGCCTTCTATTTTACTGATTATCTTTTTCATTTTTAGAGCACTCAATACATCAGAAATTGGTTTGACTTTTCCATAACTGCTAAGTAATTTATATTTGACTTTCTTGGGACTCATATTCTCCTAAAATTTAATGAATCATGTTACTCATCAGTAGATGAAACCAGAAGTATTTGTACTAATCTTTCATCTTATTGTGGACTCTTTCACTGTGACTATGGCTTTTCAAAAACAGTCATAATAGTTACTAGTCATTATTTGACCTTATAATCAAATATGCAGTATCTCTCAGAAATCTTTCAGTACTCTAGTGAAATAGGTCAAAGCAATTGCAGTCAATTAATTTATCTTTCAAATGATAAAATTGGTTGAAGAGTTTGGCTCCTGGTTAAAAACCTGTATGTAATTTTTCAGAACTGATATAACAGCCAATTACAAAGGCTTTATGTGACAGGCCTCACGGGGGAAATCTGCCCTCCCCACACCAGGCTCAGGCACAGCCAATGCACTGCAGGCTCTGAGGGCAGTTGCAGTCAAGGTCTCAGGCTCCAGTGGCTGGTCATACTCTTTGCAGTATTTACATTTTTAGCCTGGGTACTTTCATTCCTAGGTCTCTATCTGAGGCCCTTAGCCAAGTTCCTCTTCAGCTGCCTCTGCCAAGGATTCCTCAAGGAAGGCATGAGGGTACTTTTCCCCATTCTGACTCAGTACCCAGTACTTTTACACACATAACCATACTCCTTTGCACCCCTGCCCCCGCCACCCCAGAGTTCAGTACCCCAGAGTCCATAAAACTACCAGAGCCTTTTGTCAGGGGAGCCCTCATCAGTGAAATGTCCCACATCTGTGCTGATCCACCAGGGCCTCCACCAGCAAATCTTTCCTTGGGGGAAAATGCATCAAGGAGAGTCGGCCATTCTTTCGGTTTTAGACGCTTGCTTATATCACCTCAATAAGTGACTAAACACTTAACTCTTTTGTTCTCGGTTTGTTGCTTTAATTGCTACTCCCACACCTGGCAACTCAGCTCTCTCTCTCAGCTCAGCACAGCTCCTGCCACTGGCATATAAGGATGAGCTCTAACTTCCTGGGATAGGCCTAAGACAAGAGTAATTCGAACCGAACAACTCAGATATTTCATAGAGGAAGTGAATTTAACTTCTCAGCCTTGTTAATTTGGCATTGTTAACAGTAGACTATCTATAGAGCTTCTACTAACAAAGGGGGTAATAGAATTTTCACCTCTAATGCAGGATACCGCTTCATCAAAGCACAACAGAGTCTTAGTCCCGTCAGAATACCATGAATATAACAAAAATACCATAGATTGAGTGGCTTAAAAACAACAGAAACTTATTTCTCACGGTTTGGGAGGATGGGAACTCCAAAATCAGGGTGCCAGCATGACAGGGTTCTGGTGAGAGCCGTCTTCAGGTTTCAGCGTTCCAGACTGCTGACTGCTAGTATCCTCACAAGGCAAGAGAGACAGGAAGCAAAGGCTCACCTGACTCTTATAAGGGCAGTAATCCCATTCACGAGGGCTCCACCCTCACAACATAATTAATCCCATTTACCTGCCAAAGACCCCACCTCCTAACATCATCACACTTGGGGTCATAGTTTTGACTTGTGAATTTTAGGGGAACACAAACATTCAGTTCATAACAGAGACTAATAAAATTCCCTCTAAAGAAATTCACTCAGCCTAATGCATCTTCCCCACCCCACCACTCCCCTACACACTTATCTTTGTTCCCTATTTTTTAGGAAGGAAGAAAGCAAAGCAAATACTTTGAAGATCAATTTTATTTATCTTTCTTAATACTGCACTGCAAAAGTATGTACTTTGGCTAAAATTACATTTTATTCCTCTTTCTTAATGTCTAAATCTTTCTTTTTTTCTCTAGCACAATTTGCCAGTGAGGAGTCATTCAAAATTAGAAACTATAACAATTGATATATGGATTAGCCTTCTTTCCAGTATGTTCCTTCCAGTATGTCCCACTGACTCCATGATAGATTTTATTATTTAGAACTAAACATCTGTATTGATCTTTGACTCTTCTCAAGAGTCTTAAAAACATTTGGGACCAAACCAAAGGTAGTGTTTTTAGTAGAAATAGAAAGATATTCAATTTGTAAAGGCTTAAGTTAGGACTCAAAGAATGGAACTGCTTACCTAAGGTTGGAAATCCTTTCACAGAACCAGTCATTCATGTATTAATGTTTTGCTTGTATCCATAGCATTAAAGGGCTTATCTAAGGCACATTGCAGCTGGAGCTATCTTGCCTTGGGACGCTCAGATCCTTAATTCAGATATGTTATGTCTATAAACATTTTGCAAACTTAAACTCTCCTGAAGCTTTGAGGTTGGGAAATGTATCATTACCTCATGAATTCATCGTTCTATCATCCCACATTAGTTCTCCTTTGGCATTATTTTGTTCAACTCTAGGAGGAATTTTAAAATATCCAGCTTTTGTTCAGTCAAAAGCTGGCCCCACATGCGCACCCCCAGACCACTCCACACACATGTAATGTTGGAACTAGACCATTAGAATGGTGTTGTAAAATCTTCCTTTCTTTGAATTATTAGATGTTTTTAATGTTATAAATTTCATCTGCTATCAGTGTGGCACTAGAAGTTTGAGGGCAAAAGAAAACATCTCATGTGTGGCTACTTAAAATAGGTTGCACTCAAGTGATTTAAATGAGAAGGAAAAACAAAGCAAAGATGTGCCTAATTCCTGATTGATTCCATACTTAATGAAATCCAAAGACTCCTAATATTTTAACACTTTAAAAGAAGGTTTGGGGGAAGGCAAGAGAGGAGGGTAAATATATCAACAGTGTCACATATCCAGATTGTAGTTAAAATTAGTTTCATTTTATAATGCAATTTATGCTCTGTTTAGGGAATACTAATTTGCTCTAGGGACTGGTGAAAAGTGAAAACTTTTTTGTCTTTTGAGTAGGAAATTTGAAAACAACTTAACATGACTTTCAACTTTAAAAAATACATAGCCTAAAAATCTATGGAATGAAAAATCCTTAAGCTAAAACCCCTATGATACCTTTGCTTAATCTAGTATTTTTCACCTGGTTCGGTGAAATTACTATTTACGCTAAGACATGGTTCATCAGCTTCCACAGGTCCCAAAGTGCTTTTTTAAAAGTTGTTTTGGAAATTATTGCAATTTTACACAGCTATTTCCTATGGTTGCTTAGCTTGGAAAATCCAGAGGCAGGTGTTATACTGGATCCATCTTTCAAACATGCATAATACAGTCCATTTTTTTTATGACTTATTTTGTACTTCTTCAAGACACTGGATTTTTTTTCCTTATTCAACTTAGAGTATGTATTATTTTGTTTATAATTTATACTGCTTATTTTATTTCAATTCTGTCTCAGGTCATTTCTTGCATTACTGATCTTTGTGGTTATTTGTGTTTAAACATATGTATCTCTTAGGGAGTCAACTCTGTTATTAGCCACTAGAGGAAGAATCAGCCCTGTCTCTATTGGTTACACACAGTGCTATGAGGAAACACACAGTGCTGAGAGATGATGATTGGTAGCTGTGTATAAAATGAATAAAAAAGTAATTCTGTTTGGAGATAATTTTTCCAAATAAAGCACTTCATTAATATGACTCTATGTTCAATATTTTTCCAGGTATACTAAAAAGTGCCACGGGATATATTCTTTCTCTCTCTGTTACAAATTGCTTTAACAAAGCAATATGTACCTATATCCCAAAAGAAAAATCAAAGTAGTAAAGTCTAGAAAAAATATGATTCCCTTACTTGCACTTATTGTAGATTACGATCTTTACTTGTATATTTTGTAAGGAAACAATATAATTTTTTCCAGACCTTATTACTTCTCTTTTTATTTTAAAATATAGGTAAACATTGACATGTATTTCCATACTTACATTCCTAACATTCATATAACAAGAAGTGTTTTACAGAACTCATTTCCCACTGCTGTGAACTGAATGTTTGCATCCTCCCAAAACTCATGTTGAGACCTAATACCCAATGTAATCCTATTAGGAAGTGGGGTCATTGAGAAGGACTAGGTCATAAGTGTGGAGCTCTCCTGAATGAGACTAGTGTTCTTATAAAAGAGATCCCACAGAGCTCCCTAGCCTCTCCTGCATGTGAGTTTACAGTAAGAAAAAAGCCAAAATGCAGAAGCAGGCTCTCATAAAACATGGGATCTGCTGCTGCCACAATCTTGGACTCCCCAGCTTCCAGGACTGTGAGATATAAATATTAGCTGTTTGTAAGTCTCCTATACATGGTATTTTTGTTATAGTAGCTAGAATGAACCGACACCCACATCTTCAAAAAAAAAAAAGTACATTGTTGTTCATTTTAATCTTTGCCAATCTGAAAAATCAAAATATTTCTTTGCTATTTAAATTGTATTACTTTGATTTCATAGATATTTGAGGAGTTTTTCACATTTTTACATATTTCTTTTTCCTGAATTTGTGCCTTTTTCACAATTTTCTGTCAGGGAATTAATCTTAGCTGATTTATAATAAGCTTTATTTAGGCAAATATTGACATTTTTACCTTGTAAGTGGAAAATTTCCAAATTGTTCATTTCCTTCTATTTTTTATGCTTTATTTTGATATACTGTTTATTATTTAATTTTATACTTTAAGGTTTATAGCTTTGGGTTTGTGTTTGAAATTTCAGACCTCCATTATAATCTTACTCTATTCTAAATGTGTATAAAGTTCACTTAAAATTGAATGGTACATTAACCATCCATTTCATTTCAATTCTTAAATCTCTCTCCAGTTCTTTGGAGTTAAATTTTGTCTCGTCCCTGCACCTCATCCTGCCTCTTTCATTATTTTTAATAAATCTCATTCTGTTTATAGTCTATATCAATAACTATTTTTCCTATTAGAGAATGCCAACCTATCCTTTTTTAACCATTCTTCTCTTCATTTCTTGCCTAATATTTTTAAAGGAACAATTGTATTAATTTCCAGTTGTTGAAACAGTTTATGGAAAAGTAAAATACTCACTGTGTATCAGGTCCTATACTAGGAGTTGAACACATAGAGACTTGCAAGCTTAGCAAACATGGTCCTGGGCCATGGAACACCTCTTTGACACATTGTTCTTCATTTTATCAATTTCACAAATATTATTAATATCTCTTCCCCAGAGTATGTTCCATGCTGAATTTATTAAAAGAGATAATTTAGTTACCTCAGATTGCTTTTTAATGTAACATAAAAATGCAGTCCATAAAAGTGTTTCTTAATATCTTTTAAAATCATTAAGGGCATAAAAAGACTGAGCTTATTGTAAAATATGGCAAAGTAAAATGTGTTATGTACAATATCAATGCATATATGGGAAAATGTAACTCAATATTTATATTGGAAAGTATTGCCTCCTTTTATATTTTAGGAGTTAGGGTAGAAATAGTATTGTGTATTTGGATCTTTTTATTCTTACTAGATTTTTTTCCACTTATTTTTCTTTCAGTCACTGAGAGAAGGGGCTGAAATCTGTAACTATAATTGTGAATTTGCTATTTTCCCCTACAATTTGTCAGGTTTATTTTAATTCTTGTATTTTGATTTTCCATTAATGAGTACATACACACAACATTTGTATGTCTTCTTGATGAATGTTTCCTTTATCATCATAAAATTATCTCTCTGTTCACACCCTTTTCCCTCAAGTCAACTTTCTCTAATATCAATATATCTACTCTGACTTTCTCATGATTAGTGTCTGTATGGCATAATTTTTCAATTTTTGAAAAACTCTTTGCAACTTTATGTTATATACATCTTTTGTAAGAGCATGTAGTTGGGTCTTGCTTTTTAATCCAGTATGATAATTACTAGTTTTAAGGAGAGTATTTACTCCTTTTACATTTATAGTCATTATTGATATGGATAGAATTAATTTTACCTTCATAATCTTTATTTTATTACTTATCCATTCTGTTCTTTCCCCCTCTCTCTTCTATTTCATTTGGATCAATTGTTTAAGTTTTAGTATTCCACTGTATCTCCTCCATTGATTTAGCAACTATATATTTTTAATAAATGTATATATGGCTACTCTAGAGTTTATAAAATCTTTAGCTTATCACTGTTTACCTTCAGAAAATATTATTACACTTCACATATAACATAAGAAGCTGACAAAAGAGAGTTTAAACAGATCAATGAAGGTCTCTCAAGTAGTTTGGGAAGTGATGAAGAATAAAACTCAAAATTTATGACCTCCACCTTTGTCTTTTAACACGATGCCACTACTTAGGCCACATCTAGTCAAACAAAATAAAGCACTCACTGGTGACCAGGACTCTATTATATAGATGATCGACCTACTTAGGATAAGAAACATGCAAAATGTTGGGGAACATTCTTTGTTTTACGGCAGGCCTGGATTCAAAACTTGACTATGATAATTGCTTCTCATTAACAATTAACTTGTAAAGTTTATCTCTGAATTTCATTTTCCCCACCAAGAATCAGAGACAAACAAACCCACTTCATATAAAAATTAATTAAAGAAGAAATATTATGAACAATATGGAGATGCATAATAAACATTCCATTCCTAGATTTGTGATTCTTTTCTGCCAGAGGATTTAAAATAGAAAAGAGAAGAAGGAAAAGCAATTGTGTGATTTTGTTTTTTTTAATATATTTACTTGTAACCTGTTTTGGGGAAGATTTTATAAAAACAAGACTTAAACAATCTTCCTGAAAGGTGGAAGTTAACTTGTATATATATTATGAATATATCTTTGCATGATAAATAATTAAAAATTTACTATTGTTAGAAGTAGGTATATAATCTGGATTGATTTATATTTAGCATTATAATATTAAGATAAACAGATATTGAATTAGACTGCCTCTATTCCATTGAAATGCTTGTGAATATTTTAAAATAGCAGAAAAGCCAATAACAAATCCATATTTTTTTTAGTCAGAAACTCTACAATATGACCAGTAACTAACACCAGCTATGTGTTTTGTTTTGTTTTGTTTTACGAATAATTTTATATTTTCTCTTTAAATTTCATTAGACCAAAGCATTCTCAAAGAAGTTAAGCTCTAGCCAGTCACTTAGTTAATTGTTTATCAACTCCATCAATCTTTTGAACATCTATATTTTTCACCTGAATTAAAAGTAGAGATTCTTTGAATCATTTTATGGATTTTCTGGCAATGAGTTAACAGAGGATATATTAACTAATTGACTCTGATTAATATTACTTTGTGCATGTTGTTGTCTGCTTTTTATTCCAAATGGCTAATTTTCTCACCAGACAAGGTCCAGTCTATGGAAATGTCCAATTATCTAGCACTCAACCTTAGAAATATGTGCATCTGGAGAGGATGTGGAGAAAAGGGAACCCTCCTACATTGTTGATGGGAATGTAAATTGGTGCAGCCACTGTGGAAAACTGTATGGTGGTTCCTCAGAAAACTAAAGATAGAACTACCATATGATACAGCAATCCCACTCCTGGGCATATATCCAGACAAAACTAATTCAAAAAATACACTCACCCCTATGTTCATAGCAGCACTATTCACAATAACAAAGACATGGAAACAACTTAAATGTCCATCAACAAATGAATGGATAAAGAAGATGTGGTACATGTGTACAATGGAATACTACCCAGCCATAAAAAAGAATGAAATAATGCCATTTGCAGCAACATGGATGCAACTAGAGATTGTCATACTAAGTGAATTAGAAAGGGAAAGACAAATACCATATGATATCACTTATATGTAGAATCTAAAATATGACACAAATGAACCTATCTATGAAACAGAAACAGAGTCATGGACATAGAGAACAGACTAGTGGTTGCCAAGGGGGAGAGGGTTGTGGAGGGATGGAGTGGGAGGTTGGAGTTAGCAGAGGTAAGATTTTATATATAGAATGGATAAACAACAAGGTCCTACTGTATAGCACTCCTATGATAAACCATAATGGAAAAGAATATTAAAAAAGAATATATATATGTATAACTGAATAACTTTGCTGTACAGCAGTAATTAACACAACATTGTGAATCAATTATAAGTCAATAAAGATACTAAAAAAAGAAAATTTTAATGGTTTAGTATGTAATGTTAATTCTATTAGAAGCTTTATTCAAATGCTACAGAAATGTTAGAGGATTAAAGATACTTCTTCATATTGTTTCTGAAACATTTTGTGATACATTTTTATTTGAATTACTAAACAATCTGTTCATTTGCTAAATAGTTTAAAAGTAGTTCTTTTAGTTACAAATATAAAACTCAATATTTAAAAAAAAAAGAAATATGTGCATCTACAAATATCCTATATGGAAACCAAAAGTTACTGGAAGTGTCTCTTCTTAATTCACCTTAGCTCATTAAGGCTACCAGGTCAGCAGCTCTGTATACTGCTCCAGGCATTTTTGACATTTTTAAGTGCTTAAATTTATAATTTTGAAAATTATTTTTTGTCTTTTCCAAATCCCACAGAAAGTTGCTGCATCAAAACTTCAAATATGTTTGGCACAAACTGTTGGAAATGTGTTTGGTACAAAGAGTTGGAAAAATATTTTCTGGAGGAATGATTGTGGGATCCTAAGTTTACTTTTATTTTTATGTGATCTTTAAGGCCTCTTCTCATTATTTAAATGACCTGTGTGTTGTTTGTATCTTTTGTCTTCAGAAAAGAAAGTTTCCTCTTTAAACTCTGAAGGCATGTGGGGAGTACTGTAGAAATTTACACAATGAAGGTCTTTACCAGAACCTTTTCCCACTTCCATACAAAGAGATGTGAGTCACTTGAGAGATACTCTCTTATTAGCATAGCCACTGTTTGGCATAAATGCCAACATTTTAGCTTATATTCTTTTCTTTTCTCTCTTTGGAAAGCATAGTGCAATACAAATGACTGAAATATTTGGAGATGGAAGTGGCAGACTGCAACAAGTGGTAGAGTTCACAAATATATTCTAGGCTCTAGATTCTTTGTGTCTCTCCATTCAAAAGAGTTATAGAAATAAGATTTTTTGGATGAAAAAAACATATTCAGCAGACTTTAAAGTGCTTTGTGAAATAATAGTAAATAATCATAACACTACTAATATCATAACTCATTACATATCTATAGAAAGTCTTATATTTTTAAAGAGCTGTTATATACATCCTCCTATCTGAGTAAATGCAGGAGGAGTGAGATTGTGGGTGATTTGACATTGTCTTGATATCTACACTGGCATTACATATGTTCTTAGCTTTTTTTTTCCCCCTGACATGATGTCATATAAAGAAAGTTTTACAAAACAAATTGATTGCCTTTCAATGAACTGAAGTTTTACCCTGCTTTATTCTTATCAAATCTCTACCTGCAATTAGACCAATTCGGAAAGAAAGGCAAAGTTACAAGGAGCAGTTTTATTGCAGAATATTGTTTGCAGTGAATTGCTGCAGTGATACTTCCATTTTTCACTCATAAAACAAATAGACAAGAGAAGTATTTTGCACTTAATGATACCCCAGGGATCAGGGTTAATGCATGCGTTCAACCTAGGCAGTCAGTCATGCAACACCATTTATTGAGTAAATAAATCGAGTTCCCTGGTTAAAAGAGAGAGTCAAGTGTGATGTGGGGTGAAGAGAATGATTCTCCAGGGAAAAAGTGGTAAGTTAATTTCCCTCAGATATAACAGGCAGAGACAAAGTAAATGAGATCAATTAATACAGAAGCAAAATAAATTACTTCAAAAGAAAAAGTAAATCTAAAGATTGAGGAAGTAGCCCTTTATATGAAATATTTATTGAATACAAAGAGTTAGAGATAAAACTGTAGAATGACAGATTCTACTTTTATTTTACAATAGGTTTACTTTTGCTTGTATTTTGAAATGTTTTGTTTTATTTTTGTATTTTTACTTATTTGTTTATTTATTTATTTATTTATTTATTTATTTATTGCGGTACGTGGGCCTCTCACTGTTGCGGCCTCTCCCATTGCGGAGCACAGGCTCTGGACATGCAGGCTCAACGGTCATGGCTCACGGGCCTAGCTGCTCCGCGGCATGTGGGATCTTCCCAGACCGGGGCATGAACCCGTGTCCGCTGCATCGGCAGACAGACTCTCAACCACTGTGCCACCAGGGAAGCCCTATTTTTGTATTTTTAATATTTAGGCACTCACATTGATATAAACCCTATGCTTTTATAAGATGTAAAATGGATAGTATGGAAATATACCTAACAAACTTCTTAGTATACAGACAGGCATTTGGTTAAGATGAGGATTTGGCTAGATTCTTCCTTAGGGTGAATTAAAGCTGAATTTTTACCTTAAATACTTATAACTCACACCTCTTCTCTTGGTACTTAATGTCATTTTAATAAATGTATCAATACTTTTGTTATTTTCTTTTTACTTATAAGGACTTCATATAATTATAAATTTATTACTTGACACTATATGCTTATAATTTCTCAGAAGCTCCAGACTCACAAATATTTCTCTACAAAAATATCTGTAATATGGAAATGAGACGAGCAAGAAATACATGAAAATATTTTTGAATTTTTATTTCACCACCTGAGGACTCATAAAGATAATATTTTCTAACATCATTTCATACATGCATTCCTCTAATTTTCTTGACTTCATTGTCTGGTTCCAAAAAAAAAAAAAAAAAAGACTAGAGGATTACTTGATTACATAAAGACAGCACATACAAATCTGGATCAAAAGAAACAAATCAGTCATTTTTCATAAGACTGCTGTAACAATTGTTAGAGCAATTGTTGAAAATATTATAATTTTTTTAATATGATAGAAGTACATTTCTACTTCACTATGACATTTTCATTTTGGCAGCTATCAAAAATTTAGATGAAATGGATATATATTTTCAATGTAAGTACAAATTACATTAACCTGACAAGTTTTAAAGATCTTAAGAAAAAATTCTGACATTAAATATGATTATAGATTTAGAGCCCAGAAGATGGAAGCATTCATATTTCAGGGAGTATATTTAAATTTAAGGTTCAAGTTGGAAGTTGGAGTTTCTACACTTATTCTTTTTTGTTTTTTCCACAACTAAACATTGAATACTGGGAAATCATGTCAGCCAGGACGAAAATTTCATGTAATATATCTGAAAATAAAATAAAATCTATTTACTCAATATATGAAGACGAATATACATGAAGTATGGATGAATATGAAGCCAACTATTAAATTTTTGCCTTTGCCTGTTTGACTCTATGGAGTCAGTTTAGCCTGTTTTTGTAAATAAAGTTTTATTGAAAGACAGCCATATTCGTTCACTGACATATTGTCAATGGCTTTTTTTTCACTATCAACAGGAGAGTTTAGTAGTTACTCTATATAGTTACAGATTGTATGGCCTGCAAAGTCAAATTTACTATCCGTCTCTTAAGGGAAAGTATGTAGACTGAATAGGTCTTGAATTGTTTTGTCTTGTTTTAAACGTAAGTAGTTGACTCCATGCTTAGTATTAGTATAATAAATAATCAAATATAATAATACAATACACTGGGGACCAAATGTGGATTAAAAAGCATAGACGTTCATCAGAGATTTTTCAGATGAAGAAAACCCAACGGTTTTTATGAGTTCATGCTTAAGTGGTATTGCATTAAAAATAAGTATCTCACTGATTACATTGGGTTGGCTATTTGAAAAGACTTACTAGACTCCGTAGTATAAATCTATGTAAGTCTTTAATAAAGTTAAGAGTTACAGTAAGGGAAAGAAAGCCCCAGCAGCCATGGGAACCCACCAGATTTCTAGGTGAATTCCCTAAGATCTTTACTTGTTTACCAAGCACGTGCCCGTTGGAAAGAATCTGATATTTTAGAGAAGCAACTTAATGCTTCCTTTCAGATGAACGAAGGATAAAGTGATAGCTTCTTCCAAACACCTAAAGAAAGTATATCTATAAGAGATTTTCATTATAAAAATCATTTAAAGCTACAGAGATCAGAAGTCACAGCTGCAAGTTCACTATGTGGCACAAGATACTTTCAATTCTTAAAAAAAAAAAAAAATTCAGGGCAATATAAGGCTCTGGGCTGCTTAATCTTGGCAAAAATCCACTAGCAGTTTAAGCAGTGATGGTAATACATAGAGTAGGAACCTAGAAGAATGAATTCATTTAAATCATCTAAGAATTTCATAATTTTCTATGAAAGCTGTAAAGCCTTTTCTAGTTTTGGAAGTTAGTTTGATCTTAAAAAAAAAATAGAGTACTCATTTTTACATGTGTGAGTGTGTGTGTGTTTAAAGAAGCATTATTATTGTTTTAAATGCTCATCTGTGAGGGTTATCTATTAATTGCCTCCTTGGTGCTTTATTGTTGCTAGTCCTTGATGATGATTAAAATTTGAGTCTTTTCATGGAAACAAGCAATATCTACAATGGGTCTCTCAAAAACACATTACAGGGGTGTGCTGGGAAAATGGCAGAGGAGTAAGACGCGGAGATCACCTTCCTCCCCACAGATAAACCAGAAATACATCTACATGTGGAACAACGCCTACAGAACACCTACTGAATGCTGGCAGAAGACCTCAGACCTCCCAAAAGGCAAGAAACTCCCCACGTACCTAGGTAGGGCAAAAGAAAAAAAAGAAAAAACAGAGACAAAAGAATAGGGACGGCACCTGCACCAGTGGGAGGGAGCTGTGAAGGAGGAAAGGTCTCCACACACTAGGAAGCCCCTTCGCGGGCAGAGATTGCGGGAGGCGGAGGGGGGAGCTTCTGCGCCGCGGAGGACAGCACAGCAACAGGGGTGCGGAGGGCAGAGCGGAGAGATTCCCGCACAGAGGATCTGCGCCGACCAGCACTCACCAGCCCGAGAGGCTTGTGTGCTTACCCGCCGCGGAGGGCGGGGCTGCGAGCTGAGGCTCGGGTTTCGGTCAGAGCGCAGGGAGAGGACTGGGGCTGGCAGCTTGAAAATAGCCTGAAGGGGTTAGTGCACCGCGGCTAGCTGGGAGAGAGTCTGGGGAAAAGTCTGCACCTGCCGAAGAGGCAAGAGACTTTTTCTTCCCTCTTTGTTTCCTGGTGCTCGAGGAGAGGGGTTTCAGAGCGCTGCTTAAAGGAACTCCAGAGAAGGGCGCGAGCCGCGGCTAAAGGCACGAACCTCAGAGACGGGCGCGAGCCGCGGCTAAAAGCGCGGACCCCAGAGACGGGCAGGAGACGCTAAGGCTGCTGCTGCCGCCACCAAGGGGCCTGTGTGCGAGCACAGGTCACTATCCACACCCCTCTTCTGGGGAGCCTGTGCAGCTCGCCACTGCCAGGTTCCCGGGATCCAGGGACAACTTCCCAGGGAGAACACACGGCAGGCCTCAGGCTGGTGCAACGTCACGCCGGCCTCTGCCGCTACAGGCCCGCCCGCACACTGTGCCCCGCCCTCCCCCCCGACCTGAGTGCGCCGGAGCCCCCGAGTCAGCGGCTCCTTTAACCCCGTCCTGTCTGAGCAAAAAACAGACGCCCACCAGCGACCTACACGCAGAGGCAGGGCCAAATCCAAAGCTGAGCCCCGGGAGCTGTGCGAACAAAGAAGAGAAAGGGATATCTCTCCCAGCAGCCACAGGAGCAGTGGATTAAATCTCCACAATCAACTTGATGTCCCCTGCATCTGTGGAATACATGAATAGACAGCGAATCATCCCAAATTGAGGAGGTGGCCTTCAAGAGCAAGATCTATGATTTTTTCCTCTTTTCCTCTTTTTGTGAATGTGTATGTGTATGCTTCTGTGTGAAATCTTGTCTATATAGCTTTGCTTCCACCATTTCTCCTAGCATTCTATCCGTCCATAGTTTTTTATTTAATATTTTTTCTTAATAATTTTAATTTAAATAACTCTGTTATACTTTACCTTCTTTCTTTCTTTCCTTCCTTCCCACCTTTAGACAACGAATCATCCCAAATTGAGGAGGTGGACTTTGAGAGCAAGTTTTATGATTTTTTCCCATTTACCTCTTTTTGTGAAGGTGTATGTGTATGCTTCAGTGTAAGATTTTGTCTGTATAGCTTTGCTTCCACCATTTGTCCTAAGGTTCTATCTGTCCCTTTTTTTTCCTAAAGAATTATTTTTTAATTCAATAACTTGATTATACTTTATTTTATTTTACTGTATCTTCTTTCTTTCTTTTTTCCTTCCTTCCTTCCCTCCTTCCTTCCTTCCTCCCTCTCTCCTTTCTTTCCTTCTTGCCTTCTTTCCTTCTTCCTTTCTTTCTTTCTTCTTTCCCTCCTTCCTTCCTTCCCTCCTTTCTTTCTTGATTTCTTTCTTTCTTCCTACTTCTACTAATTCTCTCTACTTTCTCTCCCTTTTATTCTGAGCCCTGTGGATGAAAGGATTTTGCTGCTCCAGCCAGGAGTCAGGACTCTGCCTCTGAGGTGGGAGAGCCAACTTCAGGACACTGGTCAACAAGAGACCTCCCAGCTCCACATAATATCAAATGGCGAAAATCTCCCACAGACCTCCATCTTAACACCAGCATCCAGTTTCACTCAACGACCAGCAAGGTACACTGCTGTACAACCTATGCCAAACAACTAACAAAACACGAACACAACCCCACCCACTAGCAGAGAGGCTGTCTATAATCATAATAACTACACAGACACCCCAAAACACACCACCAGATGTGGACCTGCCCACCAGAGACACAAGATCTACTCTCATCCACCAGAACACAGGCATTAGTCCCCTCCACCAGGAAGCCTACACAACCCACTGAACCAACCTTAGCCACTGGAGACAGACATCAAAAACAACGGGAATTACGAACCTGCAGCCTGCAAAAAGGAGACCCCAAACACAGTAAGATAAGCAAAATGAGAAGACAGAAAAACACACAGCAGATGAAGGAGCAAGATAAAAATGCACCAGCCCTAACAAATGAAGAGGAAATAGGCAGTCTACATGAAAAAGAATTCAGAATAATGATAGTAAAGATGATACAAAATCTTGGAAATAGAATGGACAAAATGCAAGAAAAAGTTAACAAGGACCTAGAAGAACTAAAGATGAAACAAACAATGATGAACAACAAAATAAATGAAAAGAAAAATACTCTAGATGGGATCAATAGCAGAATAAATGAGGCAGAAGAACGGATAAGTGACCTGGAACATAAAATAGTGGAAATAACTACTTCAGAGCAGAATAAATAAAAAAGAATGAAAAGAACTGAGGACAGTCTCAGAGACCTCTGGAACAACATTAAACAAACCAACATTCGAATTATTGGGTTCCAGAAGAAGAAGAGAAAAAGAAAGGGACTGAGAAAATATTTGAAGAGATTATAATTGAAAACTTCCCTAATATGGGAAAGGAAATCGTTAATCAAGTCCAGGAAGCACAGAGAGTCCCATACAGGATAAATTCAAGGAGAAATACGCCAAGACACATATTAATCAAACTGTCAAAAACTAAATACAAAGAAAGCATATTAAAAGCAGCAAGGGAAAAACAACAAAAAACACACAAGAGAATCCCCATAAAGTTAACAGCTGATCTCTCAGCAGAAACCCTGCAAGCCAGAAGGGAGTGGCAGGACATACTGAAAGTGATGAAGGAGAAAAATCTGCAACCAAGCTTACTCTACCGAGCAAGGATATCATTCAGATTTGATGGAGAAATTAAAACCTTTACAGACAAGCAAAAGCTGAGAGAGTTCAGCACCACCAAACCAGCTTTACAACAAATACTAAAGGAACTTCTCTAGATAAAAACACAAGAGAAGGAAAAGACCTATAATAACGAACCCAAAACAATTTAGAAAATGGGAATAGGAACATACATATCGATAATTACCTTAAATGTAAATGGACTAAATGCTCCCACCAAAAGACACAGATTGGCTGAATGGATACAAAAACAAGACCCATATATATGCTGTCTACAAGAGACCCACTTCAGACCTAGAGACACATACAGACTGAAAGTAAGGGGATGGAAAAAGATATTCCATGCAAATGGAAACCAAAAGAAAGCTGGAGTAGCAATTCTCATATCAGACAAAATAGACTTTAAAATAAGGACTATCAGAAGAGACAAAGAAGGACACTACATAATGATTAAGGGATCGATCCAAGAAGAAGATATAACAATTGTAAATATTTATGCACCCAACATAGGAGCACCTCAATACATAAGGCAAAAACTAGCAGCCATAAAAGGGGAAATCGACAGTAACACATTCATAGTAGGGGACTTCAACACCCCACTTTCACCAATGGACAGATCATCCAAAATGAAAATAAATAAGGAAACACAAGCTTTAAATGATACATTAAACAGGATGGACTTAATTGATATTTATAGGACACTCCATCCAAAAACAACAGAATACACATTTTTCTCAAGTGCTCATGGAACATTCTCCAGGATAGATCATATCTTGGGTCACAAATCAAGCCTTGGTAAATTTAAGAAAATTGAAATTGTATCAAGTATCTTTTCCGACCACAACGCCATGAGACTAGATATCAATTATAGGAAAAGAGCTGTAAAAAATACAAACACATGGAGGCTAAACAATACACTACTTAATAACGAAGTGATCACTGAAGAAATCAAAGAGGAAATTAAAAAATACCTAGAAACAAATGACAATGGAGATACAACGACCCAAAACCTATGGGATGCAGCAAAAGCAGTTCTAAGAGGGAAGTTTATAGCAATACAAGCCCACCTTAAGAAGCAGGAAACATCTCGAATAAACAACCTAACCTTGCACCTCAAGCAATTAGAGAAAGAAGAACAAAAAAACCCCAGAGTTAGCAGAAAAGGAAAGAACATAAAAATCAGATCAGAAATAAATGAAAAAGAAATGAAGGAAACAATAGCAAAGATCAGTAAAACTAAAAGCTGGTTCTTTGAGAAGATAAACAAAATAGATAAACCATTAGCCAGACTCATCAAGAAAAATGGTGAAAAGACTCAAATCCATAGAATTAGAAATGAAAAAGGAGAAGTAACAACTGACACTGCAGAAATAAAAAAGATCATGAGGGATTACTACAAGCAACTCTATGCCAATAAAATGGACAATCTGGAAGAAATGGACAAATTCTTAGAAATGCACAACCTGCCAAGAATGAATCAGGAAGAAATAGAAAATATGAACAGACCACTCACAAACACTGAAATTGAAACTGTGATTGAAAATCTTCCAACAAACAAAAGCCCAGGACCAGATGGCTTCACAGGCGAATTCTATCAAACATTTAGAGAAGAGCTAACACCTATCCTTCTCAAACTCTTCCAAAATATAGCAGAGGGAGGAACACTCCCAAACTCATTCTACGAGGCCACCATCACCTTGATACCAAAACCAGACAAGGATGTCACAAAGAAAGAAAACTACAGGCCAATATCACTGATGAGCATAGATGCAAAAATCCTCAACAAAATACTAGCAAACAGAATCCAACAGCACATTAAAAGGATCATACACCATGATCAAGTGGGGTTTATTCCAGGAATGTGAGGATTCTTCAATATACGCAAATCTATCAATGTGATAAACCATATCAACAAATTGAAGGAGAAAAACCATATGATCATCTCATTAGAGGCAGAGAAAGCTTTTGACACAATTCAACACCCATTTATGATAAAAACCCTGCAGAAAGTAGGCATAGAGGGAACTTTCCTCAACCTAATAAAGGCCATATATGAAAAGCCCACAGGCAACATCATCCTCAATGGTGAAAACTGAAAGATTTCCACTAAGATCAGGAACAAGACAAGGTTGCCCACTCTCACCGCTCTTATTCAACGTAGTTTTGGAAGTTTTAGCTATAGCAATCAGAGAAGAAAAGGAAATAAAAGGAATCCAGATCAGAAAAGAAGAAGTAAAGCTGTCACTGTTTGCAGATGACACAATACTATACATAGAGAATCCTAAAGATGCTACCAGAAAACTACTAGAGCTAGTCAATGAATTTGGTAAAGTAGCAGGATACAAAATTAATGCACAGAAATCTCTGGCATTCCTATATACTAGTGATGAAAAATCTGAAAGTGAAATCAAGAAAACACTCCCATTTACCACTGCAACACAAAGAATAAAATACCTGGGAATAAACCTACCTAAGGAGACAAAAGACCTGTATGAAGAAAATCATAAGACACTGATGAAAGAAATTAAAGATGATACAAATAGATGGAGAGACATACCACATTCTTGGATTGGAAGAATCAACATTGTGAAAATGACTCTACTACCCAAAGCAATCTAAAGATTCAATGCAATCCCTATCCAACTACCACTGACATTTTTCACAGAACTAGAACAAAAAATTTCACAATTTGTATGGAAACACAAAAGACCCCGAATAGCCAAAGAAATCTTGAGAACAAAAAATGGAGCTGGAGGAATCAGGCTGCCTGACTTCAGACTATACTACAAAGCTACAGTAATCAAGACAGTATGGTACTGGCACAAAAACAGAAAGATAGATCAATGGAATAGGATAGAAAGCCCAGAGATAAACCCATGCACATATGGTCACCTTATCTTTGATAAAGGTGGCAGGAATATACAGTGGAGAAAGGACAGCCTCTTCAATAAGTGGTGCTGGGAAAATTGGACAGGTACATGTAAAAGTATGAGATTAGATCACTCCCTAACACCATACACAAAAATAAGCTCAAAATGGATTAAAGACCTAAATGTAAGGCCAGAAACTATCAAACTCTTAGAGGAAAACATAGGCAGAACACTCTATGACATAAATCACAGCAAGATCCTTCTTGACCCATCTCCTAGAGTAATGGAGATAAAAACAAAAATAAACAAATGGGACCTAATGAAACTTCAAAGCTTTTGCACAGCAAAGGAAACCATAAACAAGACCAAAAGACAGCCCTCAGAATGGGAGAAAATATTTGCAAATGAATCAACTGACAAAGGATTAATCTCTAAAATTTACAGGCAGCTCATGCAGCTCAATAACAAAAAAATAAACAACCCAATCCAAAAATGGGCAGAAGACCTAAATAGACATTTCTCCAAAGAAGATATACAGACTGCCAACAAACACATGAAAGAATGCTCAACATCATTAATCATTAGAGAAATGCAAATCAAAACTACAATGAGATATCATCTCACACCAGTCAGAATGGCCATCATCAAAAAATCTAGAAACAATAAATGCTGGAGAGGGTGTGGAGAAAAGGGAACACTCTTGCACTGCTGGTGGGAATGTGAATTGGTTCAGCCACTATGGAGAACAGTATGGAGGTTCCTTAAAAAACTACAAATAGAACTACCATATGACCCAGCAATCCCACTACTAGGTATATACCCTGAGGAAACCAGAATTCAGAAAGAGTCATGTACCAAAATGTTCATTGCAGCTCTATTTACAATAGCCCGGAGATGGAAACAACCTAAGTGCCCGTCGTCGGATGAATGGATAAAGAAGATGTGGCACATATATACAATGGAATATTACTCAGCCATAAAAAGAAACGAAATTGAGCTATTTGTAATGAGGTGGATAGATCTAGAGTCTGTCATACAGAGTGAAGTAAGTCAGAAAGAGAAGGACAAATACCGTATGCTAACACATATATATGGAATTTAAGAAAAAAAAATGTTATGAAGAACCTAGGGGTAAAACAGGAATAAAGACAGAGACCTACTGGAGAACAGACTTGAGGATATGGGGAGGGGGAAGGGTGAGGTGTGTTAGGGCGAGAGAGAGACATGGACATATATATACTAACAAATGTAACGTAGATAGCCAGTGGGAAGCAGCCGCATGGCACAGGGATACCGGCTCGGTGCTTTGTGAC
>NW_006770065.1:0-411 GCF_000442215.2 Lipotes vexillifer
CCGTGTCCCCTGCATCGGCAGGCGGACTCTCAACCACTGCACCACCAGGGAAGCCCTGTGCTTAATATTTTGAAGACAAATTAGCCTTAAGAAACCAATCATATTTTAAATGAATCCAGCTTACATTTTAGAGGGGAAAAAAAAAAGTTAACTTCTAAATGTCAAAGTCCAGTAAGCAAATATCTAAAAGCTATGACAGTGTGTGAGGATTGGGTTTTTTAAAAATAAAAATTTTGTTTCAATTGTACATGTCCGCAGTACCAAATTCAAAAGGTACAAGAGGATACACGGTGAAAGTAAGCCTTGGACTTCCCTGGTGGTGCAGTGGTTAAGAATCCGCCTGCCAACGCAGGGGACATGGGTTCAATCCCTGGTCTGGGAAGATCCCACATGCTGCGGAGCAACTAAGCC
>NW_006770066.1:0-692 GCF_000442215.2 Lipotes vexillifer
ATGGGTTACGATAGGGCACGGGTTAGGGTAAGGGTTAGGGTTAGGGTTAGTGTTAGTGTTAGGCTTAGGGAACGGGGCCGGTTTAGGGTACAGGTTAGTGTACGACAATGGTTGAGGGTTAGCGTACGTGTTATGGCAGGGGTTAGTGTTAGTGTACGGGTTAGGATTAGGGCACGTGTCAGGGAAAGGCTTCTGATTAGTGTTAGGGTCAGGGTTAGGGTTAGGGTTAGGAATCGGGGATGGTTTCGGGTACAGTTTATGGTACGACAACGGTTGAGAGTTAGCGTACGTGTTAGGGCATGGGTTAGTGTTTGCGTACGGGTTAGCATCAGGGCAAGGGTTAGGGTAAGGCTTCAGGTAAGGGTTAGGGTTAGGGTCAGGGGTAGGGTTATGGTTAGAGAATGGGGCCGGTTTAGGGTACAGGTTAGGGTACAACAACGGTTGAGGGTTAGCGTACATGTTAGGGCATGGGTTAGTGTTACCGTACGTGTTACTATTAGGTCACAGGTGAGGGTTAGGCTTCGGGTAAGGGTTAGGGTTAGGGTCAGGGTTAGGATTAGGGAATGGGGACGGTTTACGGTAAAGGTTAGTGTACACCAACGATTGAGGTTTAGCATGCGTGTTAGGGTATGGGTTAGTGTTAGTGTACAGGTTAGGATTGGCGCACGGTTTAGGGTAAGGCTTCGGGTAAG
>NW_006770067.1:0-7470 GCF_000442215.2 Lipotes vexillifer
CGGGAGCCTCTCACTATTGTGGCTTCTCCTGTTGCGGAGCACAGGCTCAAGACACGCAGGCTCAGCAGCCATGGCGCACGGGCCCAGTCACTCCGCGGCATGTGGGATCCTCCCGGAGCGGGACACGAACCTGTGTTCTTTGCATCGACAAGCGGACTCAACCACTGCGCCACCAGGGAAGCCCCACACAACTCTTTAGAAATTATGATTTGGCTCTCTGTAACTTGGAAAGAGTAATGGATAGTTTGAATAAATATATTAATAAGTATTGGTTTATATGTCCCTACATTTTATTTGTTCACCCATGTTTCTTAATAAAGGAAAGATAAAGATTAGGGGCAAATGGTGATAGAACTCTTGACATATTAACACTTTTACACATGTTCAGTGAAGCTGTGGCAGTGACAGACCCATGTTAGAGCAAAGAATGGAGATGGCTCAAAGACACCTCTTCCGTTTATCTCTTGCTAGTTGTAGTGCGTCTTTTCTAGATGTCAGAAATGAGGTGGGGGGAAAGATTAAAAACAGACATGACATTTTCTCTTGTACTGTTGACATTTTAAAAAACATATCCAAATGTTTCCTTAGTCAGAAAGATCCATTCTAAAATTAAAGCACAAAATGCCACTTTCTAACTGACTCTACAAAGATTATAGGGTCTGATTTTCTTCCTATGTAAAATATCATTGAATATTGTTTGTAAGTTTCTGCATTCTTAACATTCACACTTTTCACAAAACCATCTCCTCAGAAAAGGATGGCTGTCTACAGTGAGATACATGGATAAGTGTTTTAAATATTTTGAAATTATTGATATTAAGTATAATTTCTATTAATTCATGTTGAGTACCTTTTGTCTACCAGGTATTGTGCTACTTGTTGGGGACACTTAATGCATAATACACAATTTCTCTCCTCAGAAACCTCATTATTAATGTTGGAGAGAGACAAGAATAAAAAATAAATGTATTAAAATGAGATAAGCATTAATAGATTACTTATTTCTTGAGGAAGATGAAAATTTGGAAAATTATTGCACCTCTTTATTTACTTTATTGAGCTATATTCATATTTTAGTGAATATAGAAGGCAGCATTCTATGATGGTCCCCCAAAATTCCTACTAGGTACACACTTTCTCCCTGTTATTCAATCAAACATTAATCTAGGTGCAGCTTGAAGGAATTTTGTACATATAATTAATGTCCTAAAACAGTTGACCTTAAGATAGGGAAATTATGTGGGTTGGCCTGACTGACTTATATGAACCCCTTAAAGAAAGTTTTCTCTGGCCAGTCACAGCAGAGAATGTCAAAAATTGGACTCTGGCTGTCATGGGAGAAAACAAACTTTCATGTTGTGAACTGCCTATGGGATGACATGGCAAGGAATTAAAGGTGGCTTCTAGATACTTAAAGTGATCCCTGGCTTACAGCTAGCTGGAAATGGAAAGTTCAGTCCTACAACCACAAGGAAGTTAATTATGCCAATAGCCATTAAGGCTGGAAAAGGACCAAAAGCCCCAGATGATAACTATAGGCTTGGCCTTGATTTCAGCCTAATGACACTGTTTGAAGGAGGTTATCAAGAGGAATTGACTACCAGTTGACCCCAAAACTAAATGAGGGCAATCAAAGGCTTCTCACCCCTTCCCTTGTCCTTGAAATGTAATTCTTCCCACCATCTCAAAGAAAGAGCTGTTTTCAAGGATGCAGCTTTGAGAGAAAAATGTGTTGTTGAGATCATCTGGACTGAATACATGACTGAACTCAGGTAAGGCTTCTATATAAACTTTTAAGATTCTGGTGGCTGGGGTTAGAGATCTACTCATTTTGCAGCTGTCCAAGGCAAGCATCAGATGTAAATTCCCTTGCTTATTATAAATGTTACGTACCAATCTGGACTTGTCTGCCCCTTTCTTAGGTCTCCTCTTGCCCTCCATATATGGTGACCAGTTTCAGATTTCACCCAAGTAAGTACCCAACATTTTAAACCAACAGACACCTGAGCAGAGAACCCAGCCACACTGTACCTAGCTTAGTGTCCTACAGAAATCACGAGGTAAAGCTGCACTGCTTTAAGCTCATGATGTAGACTCAATTTCTTCTTTTCTTACAGCATATCTCTATCATGAATTTTCTAATTCTCTTAGAACAGAAAAATTATGTGACCTAATGGATCAAAAAAATCAGTGAGTCAGCATCTTAGGCATGTAAGTGGAAAAGTCATGAGTTTTGATGTTAGGAAGATTAAAATTTCAATAATTAAACTTATATGAGCTCCAGTTTTCATATATTGAAAAAAACCTACTAAAACTATTTGTTTGTATTCCTAAAACCCTACCTGTTATTAAACATGGGATTACTCAATAGATAAAATAAAAACATCTTAGCTAAACCATAACATGAATTAGCTTTACATTTTTAATTTAATTAAGAAATAACACTAAAAAATCCACAATCTTTTGGAGTCTTCTTTCTTTAATCTGAGATCTGTTCATTCTTTTCCATTCTTACTTGGAACATTTATCAATTCATACCTGGATTGCTACAGCCTCATATCTCATCTCTACTTTAGTTCACACCACATATACTCTATCCTATAGAAAGTTATTATTAACTTGGATTCTAAGTGTCCCTGAATGCCTGTAATATAGCAAAAAATGTTGTATAAATGCATATAATTATTTTGAGGAGAAACATTCCTGAGCTTTCAAGGAAATCTCAAAATTTCAAATGAGTTCTTGACCTAAAAATTAACTGCAAGTTCTTCCTTCCTAAAATATTATTCATAATGCCATTTTTCTGATCTAAAACATGGGCAGTTCCTCATTGCTAACAGGTTAAAGATTTTGGTTTAGCCTTCTTTTGAGCTTTTCTATGACTTCTCATGACATATATGTTCTCAGGTCTCATTTCCCTTCAGCTTGGAGCCATGAATGATTTCAGACCTAGTGCCTGTCAGTTTTCTATTGATACTATAGTATGACTAACTTGTTGAGCCTTCTTTTAAATTCTTATTGGAGATATTCTGTGCTTTAATTTGATAAATGTTGATTGTACCAGCTATCTTGCAGTGGTTCATTCTTCACTTCTCTTCAGGTTCTCTCTCCATACCTACCCATAGGTCCAAAGTCAAAGTCTTTCTTAGGACTTTGCTTCTCATAGCCATCTCATTCAAAATACCATCCCCCATCCTCTTTATTAATTTGAAGCTCACACATTATACATGGTTCAACTAATAGTTACTTTATTTCTGTTCTATTATCATGTTGTAACATTACCTTCCTCCAAATTTCTAGAACATTTATAGTTAATCCTGTCTTTTGAATATACTAGAATCCTACTTTGCACTGTTACTTTTTTACTTCATATGTATATGTCCTACTGCAATGACATACAAATTAACTTGAACTTGGATCATGTGTATCTAGCATAATTTTATACACAAAGAAGGTGTTTACTATGTTGAGATTTGCCTGAAAACAGTAAAATCAATATTCTTTCTGTTTAATTCTTGCATTTGTTTAGACATAGTTTCTTTCATCATAAAATGAAAGGAATCCTCAAGATCCACTGTTTATCTTTTCTTCTATTCCTTCAGCACATAGATATCATAAAGGGCGACTTCCCCGGTGGTCCGGTGATTAAGAATATGTCTTCCAATGCAGGGGACGTGTGTTTGATCCCTGGTCAGGGAACTAGGATCCCACATGCTGCGGGGCAACTAAGCCCACACGTCACAACTAGAGAGCCTGCATGCTGCAACTACTGACCCCACATGCCACCATTAGAGAGAAGCCCGCATGCTGCAACGAATAGCCCACATGCCTCAACAAAATATCCCGCACACCAGAATGAAGATCACATGTGCCACAACCAAAGACCCAAAGCAGCCAAAAAAAAAAAAGTTATCATGAAGGTTAGTTTCTTCTTTCTCCAGACATTAAAAACAGTCAATAAGAAACCTATTTGGCTAAACTTAACTCATGAACTATAGAGACAGCATTGAGAGTGGCTAACTGCATGAACTTTTGTGCCAGACAACCTGTGTTTAAATTCTTCCTCCTGGGGGAGGAGTCAAGATGGTAGAATAGTAGGACCCAGAATACGTCTCTCCTCACAGTACGTCAACAATACATCTACAAATGGAACAGTTCTCACAGAGCACCTGCTGAGCATTAGTGGAAGACTTTGGACACCTAAAAGAACAAGAAAAATCCTCTCTCAACTGGGTAGGATGAAAGAAAGAAAAAAAGAAAAGAGGAATCAAAAAAGGGACCAGCAAACCTAGTGGGAAGCTGAAGGTGAGGAGAGATCTCTGTACTCAGAAAAACCCCCTCATGGTGGGCAAATCAGCTGGGAGAGAAAGGGACCTTCATAGGATCAAAGGAGAATGCAGTGGACAGTCTATGAAAGGCAGGACAAAGTAAGAATTGTGTGCATGGTCTGTGCCGCAGCCTGGCGCACTGCAGCCTAAGTTGTGTGTCTCTTGGCGCAGAGGGGGACTTGGTGCTGGAAAGGGTAGTCTGGAGTGCAGATCCAGAAAGGGGACAGCTGTTGGCTGTGAAAAGACAGCCTGAGGGGACAGGAGTAAAGAGCTCCACAACCAGAAAAATTTGCAGCAAAAGCCCGGCTACCATAGAAGCAAGGTATCATTGTTGAGTGGCACACAAGGGATGGGGCAAACATTGCAACCCTTTTCCCTACCTGCTGGCTTCTTCAGCCCATGCAGGCACTGAGAAGGGCACACATCTGAGCATGCACTCAAGCCAAGGCTTCCTTCACCTGCATAGCCTCCAGGGTCCTGCGCACTGCTCATCCCAAAGCCTCCTTGGGAATCAGCTCTGGGTGCCCTTGCATGAGATGGGAATCCACTAGTGCTGACAGGGGCTGAGTGCAAAGGCACGAGGTTAAGAGAGCAGATCTGGGGAGAGGACCACTGCTAGCTGCGCAGATACAACAGAAGGGTTGGGAGTGAAAGGCTCCACAGCTGGGAATGCCCCTAGAGGAAGCATGATCTACCTAGGAAATGAGGCACCATTGTTGAGTGGCATGTAAGAGGGGTGGCCACCACTGCACCCACATGTCAGTCCCTGCCTCTGTGGGCACTGGGAGGGACTCCCACCAGAGCGAGCATGCCCCAGTCTGTTGCAACTGCCTGCTGGCCTACGCTGCCACAGGCAATTTGCACACACCCCGGTTGTAGCTGCTATACCCCTCCCCAGTCCAAGTGAGTAAGTGTGCCCCAATCATATGCTGCTTTCACTCCACACATGGATGTGGAACAGACAGCTGAAGGTGATGCACATGCAGGGGTGAGGCCAAAAACAAAGCTGAACACCAGGGGCTATGTAACTAAGGAAGAGGAACAGAAATCTTTCTGTGCAGCTGCACAAGCTGTGGATTAAATCCCTGCTATCAGCTTGGTAAATCCTGCGTCAGTGGAATACCTGAATACACAGCAAGTGTTCTCACAGTGAGACTGGTCTGCCTTTAGTAGCGTGGACTTTGGGGGCAAGTACACATGGGAGTTGGGTCAGGTCAGAGTCTGAGCTGGGTCAGGTCAGAGTCTGAGCTGTTCCCACAGTGACCACAGCAGATCCAGAGATCTACCTAGAGGTAATGGAGGGCCTCCAGGGGAGGCAGGGGTTGGCTGTGGCTCACTGTGGGAACAAGGACACTGACAAAGGAGGTCCCAGGAAAATATTCTTATTACTATTATTTTTTTCATTTGTTTTGTTTTGTTCAGTTGGTGGTGTTGTTTTTATTATTTTTATTTTTTAATTTTTTAATATATCTTTTTAAAATTTTTCTATTTTTACTTTACTTTTTGTTGTTTTGTGGTTTTTTTCTTATTTCTGTTTTTGTTTTTATTTGTTTGTTTTATCTGTTTATGTTTTCTTTGCTTTATTTTTTTCATTTCTGTCTGGTTCTTTGTTTCTGTTAGTATGGTTTTGTTGTTATCAATTGTCTTGGATTTGGTGTATCTATTTGTTTTCTTTCTTCTTCTGTTTTTTCTTTTTGTGTGTGTGTTGTATTGTTGTTCTTTTTGTTTTTGCTATTTGTCTTGGGTTTTGTTTGTCTGTTTGGTTTGTTTTCCTTTTTGTTTTCTTTCTTTCTTTCATTTTTCTCTGAACACACTGTGTGGTTTGCAGGCTCTTGGTTCCCCAGCTAGGGGTTGGGCCTGTGCCTCCACTGTGGGAGCACAGAGCCCAGGACACTGGACCACCAGAGAATTCCCAGGCCCAGGGAATATTAACTGGCATGCACTCTCCTGGAGGTATCCATCTAGACACCAAGACTTGGCTCCACCCAACTGCCTGCAGGCGCCAGTGCTGGACACCTCACACCAAAAAACAGGAAGACAGGAACAGAGCCCCAGCCATCAGCAGACAGGTTGCCTAAAGTCATACTAACCTCACAGACACCTGACACGACCCTACACATCAGAGGGAAAAGACTCAGTTCAACGCACCAGAGCACAGGCTGGTGCCTACCAGTCTCTCCCACAAGGAAGCCTACACAAGGCCCTGGACCAATCTCACCCACCAGGGAGCAGACAACAGAAGAAAGAGGAACTATGACCCTGCAGCCTGCAGAAAGGAGACCATAAACACAGTAAGTTAGATGAAATGAGAAGACAGAGAAATATGTTGCAGACACAGGAGCAAGGTAAAAACCCACAAGACCAAATAAATGAAGAGGAAATAGACAATCCTGAAAAAGAATGTAAAGTACTGATAGTAAAGATGATCAAAGATCTTGGAAATAGAATGGAGGCAAATATCAAGAAGACACCAGAGAGGTTTAACAACGAATGAGAAGAACTAAAGAATAAATAATCAGTGATGAACAACACAATAACTGAAATAAAAAATACACTAGAAGGAATCAATACCAGAATAACTGAGGCAGAAGAATGGATAAGTGGTCTGGAAAATAGAATGGTCGAAATAACTGCAAGGAGCAGAATTTTTAAAAAAAGGATGAAAAGAAATGAAGACAGTCTCAGAGACTTCCAGGACAACATTAAACTCACCAACATTTGAATTATGGGGGTCCCAGAAGAAGAAAAGAAAGAAAAAGTGTTTCAGAAAATATTTAAAGAGATTAGAGTTAAAAAATTCCCTGCCATGGGAAAGGAAATAATCAAGTCCAGGAAGCACAGAGAGTCCCATACAGGATAAACCCAAGGAGAAACACAATGAGACACATATTAATCAACCAAACAGAAATTAAATACAAAGAAAAAATATTAAAAGCAGTAAGAGAAGCAACAAAAAACATACAAGGGAATCCTTATGAGGTTATGAGCTGATTTTTCAGCAGAAACTGCAAGCCAGAGGCAATGGCAGGACATATTTAAAGTGATGAAAGAGAACAAACTACAACCAAGATTCTACCTAGCAAGTATCTCATTCAGATTCAACAGAGAAATCAAAAGCTTTACAGACAAGCAAAAGCTAAGA
>NW_006770068.1:0-258 GCF_000442215.2 Lipotes vexillifer
GTATTAAAATTCTCATTCAATAATTTTATTTATTTATTTCCAGTACGCGGGCCTCTCACTGTTATGGCCTCTCCTGTTAGGGAGCACAGGCTCTGGACGCGCAGGCTCAGCGGCCATGGCTCACGGGCCCAGCCACTCCACGGCATATGGGATCCTCCCGGACCGGGGCACGAACTCGTGTCCCCTGCATCGGCCGGTGGACTCTCAACCACTGCGCCACCAGGGAAGCCCTCATTCAATAAATTGTTAGGGGCTTAA
>NW_006770069.1:0-1278 GCF_000442215.2 Lipotes vexillifer
TCCAGGAAGATCCCACATGCCATGGAGCAACTAAGCCCATGTGCCACAACTACTGAGCCTGCATGCCACAACTACTGAAGCCTGTGTGCCTAGAGCCTGATCTCTTCAACAAGAGAAGCCACTGCAATGAGAAGCCCATCCACTGCAACAAAGAGTAGCCTCCCCTCGCCACAACTAGAGAAACCCCACGAGCAGCAAAAAAGACCCAATGCAGCCAAAAATAAATAAATAAAATTTTTTAATTAATTAATTAATTAATTTTTTAAAATGTAATTATTCTTAATCACCTAAAAACTCTTATCCTATTTGTCTCTATTTTATTATTTATGAAAATATCATCATACCAAGTTAATTTTCTTGTTGACAAGTTTTATAACAGAGAGAACATAAGTTTATTGACTTTCAGCAAACCCAGGCACATTAAAAGTATTATACTTAATGCTGATGACTCCAAAGACATGCCTGTATTAATAAAACCAATAACTTAAACTTGTTTTCATTCATTAAAGATTAATCTTAGATCATGTGATCCTTTAAAAATTGGGGTCAGTTTTTCATTACATGTAGAAATATTTGATTTGTAAGTGCTTACTTTTAAGTCAATTAAATAGAGCTCTTTTACAAATTAATTTTGATAATATCATCTGGAGGTAGAAACATCATATTTATAACACACACACAAGACAGACGTATATCCAGAGAGACACACACACAGATCTCATAGTTTTCTTGCTTGAGTTTAAAAGGCCTCTCTCCTCCCTTTCCCCTCACCTGCCTTTTGTTTTCAATTTTAGTTTCCAGTAATTGAGCCAAGGCTGTAGTCTCAAGCAATGTGGGCTGTGTTTGCATTTCAATGACATGATAAGAGTTATAACTTCAAGTTTTCTCCTAGGAGTACTTCTGTTCTCTCAGGGTAAGAATTTTGAAAAGATGTTTTATCAAGCCAGATTTCTTTAACTGTACATGCAAAAAGCAGTTCTGGAATGTCAAAAGAGCTCCATCCTGGCCATTTTAGGGTTAGATAAGTACTTGCAAGTATTGGCTCCGTAATTGTACATGAAGCCAACAGTTCCAGTGGGTCGCTGTCTGTCTGGGAGCTGATAGGCTTTAGAAGCATAGTTTCCCCCTTTTTTTTTTTTTTTGGTACGCAGGCCTCTCACTGTTGTGGCCTCTTCCATTGTGGAGCACGGGCTCCGGACATGCAGGCTCAGCGGGCATGGCTCACGGGCCCAGCTGCTCCGCAGCATGTGGGATCTTCCCGGACCGGGGCACAAACCC
>NW_006770071.1:0-18062 GCF_000442215.2 Lipotes vexillifer
AGTGAGGGAGCTCTCTGGGGTCTCTTTTGTAGAGCATTAATCTCATTCATGAAGATATCGCCCTCGTGACCGTATCACCTCCCAAAGGCTCTACCTACTAATACCATCACCTTTGGGGTGTAGGATTTCAACTTAAGAATTTTGGGGGGACACAAATATTGATATAGCATCCATGGTTTCCTAACTAGTAAATGGTGGGACTGGAGTCTCCTTACTCCAGATCCTATGCCCTTAACCACTCTAGTGATCTACCTCAATTAAGGAAATGAGACCTATTGAATGAATGGGTATAGAAAGTGAGCTTACATTGCATGGAGTAACTGCACAGGAAATATCTGTTGAGTAAAATCTGCCCTTGTTCCGACCATGAGGCAAATCACTCCTTGGCCTCTGGCTCTTCCTCATACTTCTGTCCGTCAAATTGTGTGTGTGCATGTGTGTGTGTGTGTGTGTGTGTGTGTGTGTGTGTATTCACTAAAATCTAAAAGATCTAAACTAAATTACATGTACATGATCTATGTATAATAGAAAATCACTCACAGGGAATACTCAACATATAATAAGACTTCTATATCTTTGCAACAATGGGTTCAAGGATACTTGTCAATGTAAAATCTAAAAAGAACAGAAGTAGTCAGTGAAAAACAGAAAAATGTATGCCACCTAGGCCCCATTTTTTTCCCACCTCTGTGTTTAGAGGTAACCCTGCTGGTCAGAGTATTTTGTGACTCTTGGGCAGTTGCTTGCTCACTGTAAGTGCACACATGAAGCACCTCAGGGACTTGCTGAAGACACAGACTCCACGGCCTCACCTCCGAGAGTGGGACTCTCTAGGTCTGGCATGGGGCTCCAGACATCTGCATTCTTAATGAGCACCCACCCTTGAGAAATGTGGATCTTGTTCACTGAGGAAATGCCCTAAGTTAAGAAGGGCTGCTCTGTTTCCTCTCCCAAGACAGGAAGGCAGGTCCCTGTACTTTGCTTCATAAAACCACATGTGTCATTCCGCTTGTATTAAATAAAATTTTCACTGCATTCATTTTGCTTGGTAAGTGGCATGTGACTACAGTGCATAGTAATTACATGTTCCTGAAGACTACTTGGTAATTTGCACTTAATAAGACCAAAAATAATTACCCTGTACTCCAATCTAGAAAACATAAATAATCATAAATATATGGTACTCACCATGTAATTACTTTGCCACTCCACTCAACTCTCCATAAGATTGAGCAGTTACTGAGGAAGTAAAGAATCATAACAGAATATTCCCTGTTTTGCCTGATAAACTACAGTAGCTCAACCACAACATTTGCATTTGCAGGCACATTTTCTTAGGTTCAGAATTTAAATCAGAAAAATTCAGAAGAAAGATCATTCCTTAGCTCTTTGGGGGCTTTCTGATTTGACCTTTTACTTGGTAGCTCTAGACAGTTTCCCTGAAATTTGAACAATTTTCAAACCCTTTAGGAATATGACATAACCTACCTGTCTAGGATGACCTTTCAAAGCCACTTCTAATTCTGTTCTCTGACTTAGTAGAAGAGTGATTAAATTTTAGGTCTGAGACACACATATGGAGAGGAGGGGACAGAAGTTAGCGTTTCCCAGCAAATTTGCCTGCTAGACTTGAAGCTTCTTTCATTCCTAATGGAATGAATTCCAGGAACCTTTCCACATAACATAGGGCTCTGTGTAGTGTTTCTAGGTCCATAGTTCTGCACTGACTCTTCAAAATAATTCATCATTAGAATCGTGTATTTGTAATGGATAGAAGGAGCCTTAGAGATCTTTCGTGACTACAAAGGTGGAAGGACCTATGTGGATATCATAGCCATTTGTAGTAATTTAGGCTTTAGGGGTTTTTTTTTTGTTTCCATTTTTGTGCTTGTCTTCAGAGAACACAGGCCCCCTCCCCCCAACATAGCAATTTTGAAACCCCTCTGGTCGTACTGTTACCTCCTCACCACCGTACCAATGTGGACCACTGTAACCCTTGAAAGGGTATCACTAGTATGTGGGGAGAGAAGAAAACTGAAGAAAGATTCATTCATTCATTCAACGAATATTAATTGAAAGCCTGCTATATTCCAGGCTGTTTAGATGATGGAAATATAGCAATGAATCAAACAGACAAGTTCCCTGATCTTACGGAGCTTAAATTCTAGTGAGTGGAGCAAACAAATGCTATCAGATCTCCTATAATGCTTATTTTGAAAATGAGAATATATTCCAACCTGATTGATATGTTAGGGAATAATTTAAGCACAATTCGAATTTCATGTTTGCTTACGCATGATTTCATCTGGGAGAAACACTAGAATGCAGAAAGGGGCACCAAGCTGAACCGAGTCACATAGGAATACGTAAAATGGACATGTGTATGCAATTCAAACATCTACCAGCTACCTCAACTCTCTGAGTGTGCTGTGAGCTACATCTGGTGTTAACAGCTGTCCATAACCCACCTACCACCACTTCACAATAACTCACAATCTGCAATCCACTCCATCCCCACTTCTACAAGCAAACTGCAGGTCTTTTTCAAGATAAAGTGACATTTATTGTAGTATTTATGTATATCTTGACCAGTAAACGTATATAAAGCTGTGCTGCCATTTTTATTGTTTTCATTTTTTTTAAATATGTCACTGATGAAGTTTTCAAGTGTTGGGCTCCCAATCCCATTTTCTCCGTAGCTCCATGGTTTATAGTATGTAGTTTCATGCAACACGGTGATTTTTAGGAATGCATATGTCACACTGTAGCAGAACTATTTGTAAACAAGCAAACTGTCAAATAAGATAATTCCAGGTAATGGTAAGTGCTTTGAAAAAATTCAGTCAAGGAATGTGGTTGAGAGTGTTGGGATGAAATGGGGAGGCACTTCGTTCACTTGATGACCATGGAAACCTCTCTGGGAAGGTCACATCCGAACTGACACTTGAATAACAAGAAGTCAGTCATGCAAAAAAAAGAAAACCTGGGGTAACAGCATTCCTTGTGAAGAGGTGTGAGGATGGGGTCATGGAGGGAAGAGAGTTTGGGGGAGGGGGTTTATGCAAAGCAGGAATAAGCTTTGTGTGTTAGAGGAACAAAGAGAACCAGAGCAAGAAATAGAGGTGGGGAAAGTAGCTGGACCCCAAATCACCTGGACATAATAGGATATTGTAAGTCATTGGAATTTTCATTAGGGGATTTTTCACTACTGATAGAAGAACCCACTCCATTTACAGATGAATATGAGGTCTGGAGAGTTTACACTTCTTATGCAAAGTTACATTAACAGCTAAAATCTAGGTCTCACATCTTTTGGCATGGGAGTAGACGTACATATGGAGCTGTCCCTAGATGAGTCCTTCATTTGAACTCTGCGGAAGAAGATATTCGTTGGGAAATTTTCCCAGAATGCCCCCAAACAGATTCTGGATCCATTGACTGCTTTCTCAAGCATGATGATATTGGGAAGGAGTCCAGTTTAACCAGGTTATGTGTCCAGTGTCCTGTTTCATGCCACTGGTGAAAGGAAAATAGATCAGACAAAATGTCAACTAAGCCATCCTAGATGACAGCAAGATTTGTAAGACAGCCAGTCTCGCTTAGAGCAACTGCCAGAGCCCAGATCTACCCACACTCTTAAGAAACCTAACAACGCAGTTAGTGGACGTCGGGACTGCTCTGTTCTCCTGCTAACTGACATCAGACGTGAGGCATGAGAATTTCCTGGCAGCAGATTACAAGGCACAGCAACGAGTCACTGGAAGAAGTTGTAGGATTTCTCTTCCTAGATGGAGGGACATGTTCGTTATCAAAGCCAGTCAGAAGACCAAAGAATAAATTTAACCTGACAATAGGCTAAATGCCGCAGGGTAAATGCCTTCGCCCAAAGCAGCCTATTTGGGGTTTTGCTCTATGCCAAGCAGAAGAGCACGAGCTCTGGCAAGAGCTGCTCAGTCTCCCTTGCAGGTCAGAGCAGGTAGCCCCGGTGTGTGTCGGTCGCCCGGGGCTTTGAGCTCCCTGCCCTGCCTGCTTCCAGCAGTCCCGCCTTCCCTCTCCAGTCTCCGCTTCTCTTTCAGATCTTCTTATCTCTAGAAGTCTAGGGAGGGGAGGGTGGTGAGTGATGAGATGCTAAGCAGATCTGTGACCCTCGGGCTAAACTTCAAAGCATTTCTTCCCACCCTGACCCTCAGCCTGTCAACTTCTTGAGGGCAGGGCAGGTTACACCTGGGATACCCGCTCTCAACTAGGCTAGTTCTCCACCACCTCATTCCACATCTACATAATCCAGAGTCCATTCTGCAGACACTTCTATACCTTTATACTTTCCCCAAGGTTTCATTCACCAAAAAATATTACCAAGGCCCCCACTCCCAGGGTGCCAGGAGGCAGGGCAAGTCCCCAGGCATTAATTAAATCAGCATATTTACTGAGTGCTTAATTTGAGCTATGCACTGTTCTAGGTGCTAGAAGTTCACCTGTGAAGAGCAGACATCTGTCCTGCTCTTCTGGACCTTCTGCTAGAAAGTGAGTCCCTTTGACAATATATCTCAAGGGTGAGCCTAAGACCACCTCCTCAGAGGCTGCCTTGATACTTGTTAAAATGTGAATTCCAAGACCCCCTCCAGACTTCCTTCAGGAAGACAGAGTTTCCAGGAATGGAGCCTTGGAATCTGTACTTTTTCAGGCTTCCCCTGAGATTCTTCTATAAACTAAAATTTAAGAACTACTGCTCCAGTGAATGAAGGACTGTAGCTGGAAGAGTTTCTTTCTCCTCCTTGCAGTCTGGCTGGAGAGCAGATCTTCTATTGAGACCCTTCAAGAATGTTCTCTCTGGGGACTCCTTGCCTTCTAGGTACATAGGGCTAGAAGTTATTTGGGTCCTGGATCTGAGGGTGCCCAGGAAGCTCTCATACCAACCATAGGCCTCCAAGAATCATGGATTTTGTCAAAATTGCTTCCTTTGTGCCCAGGCCTGGTCCTCCTTTAAAATCAGATACTCCTAGGCATGGCATGGTGACAAATAATGGCTAGTTATTTCTACCTTGGTGTAGATAAGCCTTCCATATCCCTGTTGTTGATGATAGCCAGCAGAGAGCATGTCCAAACGGGCATTTGTCCCAGGACATGTCAGCAAGTGGCACACCAGTCTTCTGGGAAAGGTGAAACTAGGCAGCTGTGACAGCATGAGGGCTTAGGGTGTCCAGATGAGAAGGGGAGGAGGGGAAAGAGGAGGCAGAAAGTGTCAGGAGGACAAAGAGGTGCCCGGGAAGGCTGAGTTCTCTTTCACAACTTTGCCTGCAGCCTGATCTGCTTCAGCTCCGTTTTCCTTTAGGACACACAATAAGCAGATGCACTCCCCCTTGACATTCTTCCACTGTGATTCTCTGCGACTCACCCATAGCACTGATCCCTTCTGCGAGGCTTGGGGGAATTTAGGTTTGTGTCTTATCCGCACCCACACACATGAGTATCACGTACACTTGTCCTAGACCCCCTACCCTTGTCTGTAAACCTCTGGCAGGCAGGGCAGTGTCCACACGTTACTCATTTTACCACCCCCCACACCACATAACAGCACTTGCATGTGGGATGTGCTGAATAAATATTTGTCAAAAGAATGAATGAACGCAAACTGAAGGGATGGAAATTTACAGAGGCCAGAGCTGGCTCTGCCTGATTTATTCAGCCCCGGCATAGCATCCCATGCAAATAGCCACTTCATACTCGTTTTTGATGATCATGAAAGTGATAATGAAACCCTTCAAGGGATGACTGAGGATAAGGCTCATTATTGTTTGTGTCTTTTTTTTTAATTAGTAAATTTATATATTTATTTATTTTTGGCTGCATTGGGTCTTTGTTGCTGTGCGCAGGCTTTCTCGAGTTGCGGCGCGCGGGGCCTACTCTTCGTTTCGGTGCGCGGGCTTCTCATTCTGGTGGCTTCTCTTGTTGCAGAGCAGGACTCTAGGCACATGGGCTTCAGTAGTTGTGGCACGTGGGCTCAGTAGTTGTGGCACACGGACTTAGTTGCTCCGTGGCATGTGGGATCTTCCTGGACCAGGGCTCAAACCCATGTCCCCTGCACTGGCAGGTGGATTCTTAACCACTGCGCCACCAGGAAGTCCCAGTTTGTGTCTTTTGTTGTAAGCTGCCTCAAATCTTTTATAGAAAAAGGCAGGGTATAAATAATAAATAAGTAAGTGGATAGGGCTTTAAACCCCTGAGGCTGCTCCATACTTTTCAGTCCCTCTCATACCTCCAGAACAAAGCAGCCTTCTGGGGATGGGAGGTGAAGAGAATTATTTCTGTTCATTCAACAAATGAGTTTTGAAAGCCATACCATGCTTCTCCTAAGCAATAACCTTGCTCCAGTGTTTCTAGACAGAGTAACTCCTTGAGGTCTCTTTCAAGGCTATGATCCTTGATTCTGCTCAGAATCGGTGGGGATATTGGTTAAGTAATATTGATAAAGTCCCACAAGCACCAGAGATTTAGTGAATATATGCAGGCAGTGGGTTTCTGTTATTTCTCTGTCTATCTTAATATACCAGCATCTGGTAAAATTGCTTTAAACGCTTTGTTTGGCATCTGTTTGTGTCAAATCAGATCTTCTCCTAACACCCAAATGAAACCTGATGTGACCTAGCATAATGTAGTAGATGTGTCACCTTGTAGCAAACTCTGAACAAAGGTCTCACTTGATTTTTAAATGCATCAAAATGGGAATTATTTATGATCAGATTTACCTTTCCTAAGCATTTTGCTTCTGGTGGTAGCTAAATTATACCAGCTGATTAAAATAGGCAATCAATGCTGTCGGTCAGAGGTGTCTTAACTTGCTGTATATACTTTTGGTAAATATCACAACATTGTTTTAATCTGTAAATTGGATTTGTCAGGTCTGATTCATTTAAATGGCTCACACACCCCCAGATTCTCTCTGACAGCCCCAATGTGGGAGCCTGTCCTTATCTTGAAAAGGTAATATTGCCCGGGGCTTTTTGCTAGCTTAATAGAGGCAAGAACATTGTGTAGCAAGAAATCAGAGAAAGACACACCACCTTTCCTATAACAGGTTTCTGCAAGCATCCTACACCTCAGCCATGCAGCATCTTTTCACAGAAATTGAGAGACTTCTGACTGAGGTAGGGGAAAGACCAAAAATATATTGTTTATATCAATAATCCTATTGATAACAGTAACAAAAAATTATCCATCAATTGCCATGTGCTATGCACTGTTCTAAGTAGTTTATAAAAATGAATTATCCTATTCAATCCCTACAGCAACCAAGTAAAGTAAGTATTGTTTTATACTTGCAGAAGCTTAAGTTGAGAAAAGTTTAGAAACTTGCTCAGGACCTAACTGGCTCCAGCCTGCAGCCCTAACCACCAGGCACACAACCTCTCTATGTGGAGTTATTATGATTGATTGACTTTTGAAGGAAAGATGGGGCCAAGAGGGGACCCTTTGTTCAGGATTATATTCCTACCCAAAGCCCCTATGGTTCCCCAAATCTTGTAATGCCTACTTAGTTAGCCTATTATTTTACATTTCTCAGGCTTTTTAAAAGGACCTTACTCTTAATATTTGTTGATTATGAAAATAACAAAAGGCACCTTGTAAATGAGTTAATTATATTCTATTCATCATGACTTCTTTGGATGTATTTGCGATATATCCTTTATTTAGTATATAGACAATGTTAGTGAGCATAAGAATTCAGGTGCCTCTTGCAAGAAATGATAGGGGTTCATTACGAGGTAAAACTAGCACTCTAATTTAGAAAATACAATAAGAATGCTAGGGAAAATTCCAAGAACATAGAAATCAAAGTCTTGGTTAGTGTACTAACCCAGTGCAGCCAAGGTTAACAAGGCAGTTAACCTCAATGAGCCTAATTTACTTATTTTTCCAAAGGAATAGCATTTTACCTACCTCCCAGATTGGCCGGGAAAACCAAATATAGCCATCTCTGTGAAAGTGCTTTTATTCATTGTGAACTATTACACAAATGCGGTAAATACAAGGGGGTTGCATTATCCAAATGTTCTGATGTCCAGTCATTGTATAAACAAGTTTTACTTTGGGAAGATAAAACCGCTTTCAAACCAACACCATCTTAAGTTGGAGTTCTATGACCAAAGCTTCCTGTATGCCCCAGCAGCTGGCTCATAGTAACAGTCCTTTGCCAGATTAAATGAATTTTCTTCAATGAAAACTCCTACAGAACAGATGCATTCACAAGCCCCCCAACTCTGTAGCCATCAATTGGTAATGAAAACTCTGTTCTGCTACTTGTTTTGTGCTAGGACTGTATTTAAGAGGAGGTCAGGAGTCTCAAAATGATACTTGACAGGTTCTTTACAAGCGCTGCCCGTGTGTGTGTGTTTATTCTCTTCTCCCCAGGGTGCTTCCAGGGGGTTGGAAAAGCTGCAGGAGGGGTGGGCTGGAGATGGAAATCTCTGGGGAATCTGGGTTTGAGGGTGAGGAAGAGCAGAAGGTGATGGCAGGGGCTTCCCTGGTGGCACAGTGGTTGAGAGTCCGCCTGCCGATGCAGGGGACACGGTTTCGTGCCCTGGTCCGGGAAGATCCCACATGCTGCGGAGCGGCTGGGCCTGTGAGCCATGGCCACTGAGCCTGCACGTCCGGAGCCTGTGCTCCGCGGCGGGAGAGGCCACAACAGTGAGAGGCCCGCGTACTGCAAAAAAAAAAAAAAAAAAAAAAAAAAAAAAAGAAGAAGGCAATGGCAATACAGGGGCAAAAGATAGGGAGAAGGGGCTTTGGCACTTCTGGATGGGCGACCATGAGAGGAAGCCCCTTACTACAGGTGGAGGAGCAGAGACGAGAAGGCAGGATGGCTGGGAGTGGGGAAGGGCCCTGGATACAGGACTCTGTCTGTCCTGCCTCACCCCACCGCTCACCTGGCTCCGTCCTGGGTTATTTTTTGTTTTGTTTTGTTTTGTTTTGGTTTTGCCTCACCACTTGGCTTTTGGGATCTTAGTTCCCCGACCAGGGATTGAACCTGGGCCCCTGTATCCACTGCAGTGGAAGCACAGAGTCCTAACCACTGGACCACCAGGGAAGCCCCGTCCTGGGTTTTTAAAGTAGTATCATCACCTGGTCTTCACTCCTTCCACCCAAACATTTCTGGTCTTGTCTTTCTTCTCTCCACCTTACACCCTTGCAGACTTGAGGATCCACACTAGACCCTGCTGGCAGCATTCCAGACCTCTCTGAAAAGCACCATTTGTTGGAAAATGAAGAGATCTAAATATATCTTCTACAAAAAATGTCAGTCTTCAGTATTGTGAGCCTCACACTTTGTTTAAGCACAGAGAAGAAAAGCAGGCTAGTGAATGGCATATAAAAAAAATTCTGCCTTCAGTGCCCTGGAGCTGGGTTGGCAAACTTTTTATGCAAAACGCAAGGTAGTAAATATTTTAGACTTTGCAGGTCATATGGTCTCTGTCATAGCTAATCTATTCTGTCACTGTAAGCAGTCATAGACAATCTGAGTGAGGCTGTGTTCTGACAACACTTCGTTTACAACAATAGTTGGTGGGCTCAGAGTTTGCTGCCCACTGCTCTAGCAACTTATTTTTTTAAATGAGGTGGCACTTTGGCATCTTGGTGAATTATAGAATGCCTGGAGCTCCCCACCCTTCTCCATTGCCACTGGAGTGAGCTTGCTGTTAGTAGCTCAGTGAGAGCTGAGTTGGCAAGGTTGATTTACTCAGGCAGATGTGTTCCCTCTGAAAACAGTGGTTGGGAAGTTGCACGTGTGCATCTACTTCCATAGGAAAGCCCTGAAAAAGGATGACCGGATGCCTGGCTGATGAAGACATTCTCCCGCCGCCTATGGAAAGACTGAACTAAAGAGGCCCCCTTCTCCCTGCTTCCTCCCCTCCTCTAACACACACTCCCAGTCCTTTGGGTGGGGGTCAGCCTGCTGGAAGGATCCCCCAAAGGACCCCAGCCGTAACCTAATTGTCTCCTTTCACTCTCCAAGGTTTCCTTCCACCCAACCTTTCATCTCCAGGGCATCTGAGGAGATGAGGCTTCCTCCCAGAAGCAGGCAAGGCTTATCTTTCCTGGGGACATTTCCTTTTCCGAGAGGAGCAATGAACTCCAGTGAAACTCCAGCAGAGCCAGCTGTCGAGGGGGCAGAATTTCTGCCTGTTCTCTTTTCTACCCCAGTCCTTCACGGAATAGTTTGCTCCCTCCACTAACTTCAGGGGAGTCGAATCCTCGGGATCCACCTGTCCACCGCCTGCTCCACCCCTGCTTTTCCTCTCTTGTAAACCACTCTCCTCTGGCTTGGTACACAAATAGTCATCTCTGGCGAGCAGTTTTGAGTTAGCACAGGAACTGCACGTTTCTGCAGTCACAGATCATACATTAGAGACGGCAGAGAGCCTCCCCTGCCGGCATCTGACAGCGTGGTGTGAAGACCCACATCTGGATGCTGTCTGAGAGCCTGCGCCTCCGAGGTAGCTCTGCCTGGGAAGGAGAGTCGGGTCCCTGGAATTTTTTATTGCACTTTGCAGATCCTGCATTTTTTTTTTCTTTTTTTCCTTCCTTTTTGCGGTACGCGGGCCTCTCACTGCTGTGGCCTCTCCCGTTGCGGAGCACAGGCTCCGGACGCGCAGGCCCAGCGGCCGTGGCTCACGGGCCCAGCCGCTCCGCGGCATGTGGGATCTTCCCGGACCGGGGCACGAACCCGCGTCCCCTGCATCGGCAGGCGGACTCTCAACCACTGCGCCACCAGGGAAGCCCAGATCCTGCATTTTTTAAGGGTGTCACTATTCTCACATTTTGCAGGTCGACTGTGTTCAGCTGAGTGGTTCTAGACTGGGGTCTGTTATAAGCTGAATTTTGTCCCTCAGAAACATACGTTGAAGTCCTAACCCCCAGTACCTAGAATGTGACCTTACTTAAAAACAGGAACTTTATAGATATAATTAGTTAAGATGAGGTCATCCTGGGGTAGAGTGGGCTGCTCATTCATAATGACTGGTGTCCTTAGAAAACACACAGGGAGAACACCATGTGATGACAGAGGCAGGAACTGGAGTGATGCAGCTGCAATTCAAGGAGTGACAAGGATTGATCAGTGCCCATGCAGCCCCCACCAGAAGCTAGGACAAGGCAAACAAGGATTCTTCCCAGAGCCTCAGAGGGAGCATGGAGCTGCTAACACCTTTATTTCAGACTTCCAGCCTCCAGAACTATGAGACAGTAAACTTCTGGTGTTTTAAGCTACTCAGTTTGTGGTACTTTGTTACAGCAGCCCTCAGAAACTAATACAGTATCTCTCATATGGTTGAAGTCACGTCTTGACTGGGGCTGGAACCAACTGAAGGTTCTCTTGGGCTGAATGTCCAAGAGGGCTCCTCACCCACATGGCAGGTACTCACCTGGGTTGATGGGAACTTCTGGGGCTGGATGGGCATTGTTCTCTCTCTCTCCACGCCACCTCTCCACATAGCCAATTTGGGTTTCCTACCAGCACAGCAATCTCAGGCTAGTTGGACTTTTTAACGTGGCTACTAGCTTCCCTGCAAGTGAGTGTTCCAGGAGACCCGGGTAGAAAGGGCAAGACTTCTTTTGACCTAACCTCAGAAGTTACACAGTGTCCCTTTGCTGCATCCCTTTACCCAAAAAGTGAGTCACAAGTCCAGCCCAGCAAGGACCTGAAGACCGGGAGGAATGGTTCGTTGTAGGGTAATTTTGTGAACTGACCAACACAGCACATGAGTTGGAAGCAGTTCTTTAAGGACGTTTGATTTCTAAGGAGTAGAAAGGTTTATGGAAAGTTTTCATTTGCTTTGTGATTTGAGATATCTATGGGAAAGCTATTCTAAAAGTTGAAAATATAGGAGAGAAGAGCTATGAGAGGATAGGATTCAAGATTTAGTTAGAGGGTTCAGCTTTAGACCGTGAGAGAAACACCTCTTTCATTGTATCAGGAGAGAAGCAGGTGAGGATGGGTGAAGACACAGCAAATACGTAGGTGAAGAAAGGGAGGAGGAGGTCGGTATAGAAGTTTCAGCCTGTTGGGAGAGTTCCCATGTATTGGCTTCTAGTGTCTCTCAGTCTGGAGAAGCAAGATTATCTGCTGACACTGATAAGAAATATGATAGGAGAGAGAACTTAGGGAGAGTGACATTTTGAAAGAGCCACAGTGGAGAACAGGAAAGAGAGCTGCATACGATCAACACACTCCAAAAGACCCCAACACCTTTTCAGATAAACTCTGCAGGGGTAGGAGTGAAATCCAGGGGGGAGCAGTTGTCTCCTGCTGTCCATGGCATTCTTGGTGACATTTTCTGAGTTTTCCAGCCCTAACAGAAGTCTCTAACATGAACTAGATATTATTTCTGAAATCAAGGTAATGGGACCTAGAAAGATATGGTCATTGTTTCATAATTACGTTTCATTAAAAATCAGTATCTTGGGCTTCCCTGGTGGCGCAGTAGTTGAGAGTCTGCCTGCTGATGCAGGGGACACGGGTTTGTGTCCCGGTCCAGGAAGATCCCACATGCCGCAGAGCGGCTGGGCCCGTGAGCCATGGCCGCTGCGTCTGCGCGTCCGGAGCCTGTGCTCCACAACGGGAGAGGCCACAACAGTGAGAGGCCCGCGTACCGCAAAAAAATAAATAAATAAAATAATAAAATAAAATAAAAAGTTACTTCCCCCCCCCAAAAAAAAATCAGTATCTTTTTATTTGGTAGGCCATAAGAGAAGGGTTAGTGGGGAAGAAAAATATTTTGAAATAGAGTTCAAGCATCTCATCCAGACATACTTCGAGAATGTCTTATCCTGTTGCTGTGGATGAATTCTCCCCATCTTTCTTCATTTTACTCAGCTGTACTTGGAGTGGGAAATCAAGACCTACAATATGAAATTTTCTGGCTCAGACAGCACAGATTAACTGTATCTCATCACAAAATTGTGGTCACAGTTTGGGACATTTTTCTGTGATTGACTTCCTGGGTGTGGGTGAGAGGCAGATTCATTTTTCTTTGTGTTAATTTCAGCTGTAAGTGTGACCATTTTTGTCAATGACCATGGAGTGAGTTTCTGTGATTAGTCATTTAACTGTATGGTAATTGCTAGCTAAACAGAGTGTTTACAACAGACCTCTTGCTTAGGAGACAGAGACTATGTCAAATTACAACCTATGAAAACTACATAAATAAAAATTTGCATCTAGAATAGGGCTCTTCATAAAAATTATGAAAAGATTGTGGAAGTTTTTTATTTGCATTGTATAGTGGCTCCATCTTTGACAAATTGTAACTGTAGTCCATAATATTTTACATCTGACAATTATTCATCATAACTGCAGATATATGGCTGGATTCATTCTGAAAAGTAACAATCTTGGCAATCACATTGTTTTCCTTATCTTATTAGTGACAAAGTACCATAATGAGCATAACCTTCCAGAATGGATTCACTGATCGAATAAACAAAGCTAGGTCTTGGCACAGGACAGACCATGAAAAGATTGGCTTGCCCTTCTGCCTCTTCCTGAGAGCCATAACAATACCACTTGTCTCTGCTGAATGTCCTTGATTCTAACTTGGTTTGGAATTTCAGAAGCATTCATTACTCTTTGTCCCATCGTTAGGCAAGAAAAGATCTCTACCTTTAATCCAAACAGGGAATTCCATGAGAAATTCTCAAAATGAGCATTTTAATTTACGCTCTTGTGTTTAGGCAATTGCCTGGAAAGGTTTTATTTTTTAAATAATCAGAGGAAAAGCTTCACACGTCAGGACATTCTCCCTTCTTTTAAAAATTGAAAGGAACGATTTCAGGGTGAAGTGGCATCATAGTCAACTATGCCTGCAGGGATTTAAATTTGTCAGTGTACAGACAACATAATTCACCATCTCAAGCTCAGCAAGAGGGACAGGTGCCATTAAGTCTTACAGACTTGGAAGGATAATATTTGTTTCTCTGTCGAGCTGCAATCACTGTTACAGGACTTGTTCTGCCCGGTTTCCCCACATGCAAACACATTCCTTGCTTTGAGTGTAGAAATTTCACATCTTTTGCCCTGATCTCAGGGTTTTTCTCATTTCCCTCCTCCTTCTTCTTTTGCTCTTTAAAGGCCAATACTTATTGTGAAAACACTATCCCATTTCTGAATTTAGCAGATTCAATATATTACTAACAACTAAGATGCTTCCATGTGTGTTTCTCAGGGACACCCACAGGTATATTACAATCATAACATCCTTGAGAGAATTCACAGAAAACATTAATGCATTCATGCTTTAAATTAGCCATTATTGGGTACCAGTTGAACACGGACACTGTGCTAGGCCCTAGGCCTCAGGATATGAACTTCTGGGCACAAAGTGGGCATTTAATGTTTATTGAATAAGTAGCAGTGCCTGCTTCCAAGAAGCTCCCCATCTAATCTGGGAGGCAGATTTGTACACAGAAAATTAAAATACAATATGATGAGTATTCTAGAATAAGTAGGAATAGCTACAATGGGAGCAGAAGGGAGCGAGTAACCAAGCATGGCGAAGTGGAGAAAGGCCCTGCAGAAGTGATGTGTAGATTAGATTTTGAAAGATGAGCAGGTGTTTATCAGGTGAAAAAGAAGATTGTGTCTGAGGGCATGTGTGTGAGTGTGAGTGTGTGTGTGTAGAGGAGGGTGAACACAGACATTTCAAGCAAGGGGAACAGCACGTGTAAAAACGTGCGGGTGGAAATGGTGTGGTAAATTCTGGAAATGGTGTTTACTGCAGCTGGGATCCCGAAGATGTCCAGGTGAGGGGGTGAGGGATAGTTAAGAAGAAAGATAGGTGCAAGAAATTGAAAGACTCTGTGACCTTCATTTTGGCTTTGCAGGGGAATCAGATGATGGTCTAGTAAGAAAGAGACAACAAATCACGTTTTTTAAAAGTTAGCTCTGCTACTTAGGTGGGATGGACTAAGTTGAAGAGAATCAGTGGGCGTGACAGAGTTCGTTAGAAGACAGTTACAGCCATCCAGGTGGAGTTGATGAGGGCCTGAACAAGGCCAATGGCTGAAGAACTCAGAGCAGGAACCTGGCTTAGAAAACGTTTCCTGAGGAACAGAGCACAGGAGTTGTGACTGAACACATGTGGTAGCAAGTCATTTGGGATCACGAGTGTAAGAGAAACATCCTAAGGTGTAGTGAGTGACGCATCAAGAGAGAAGGAGCCTGGGTTCCTAAAAGACCCCTTGGAGCAGAGTCCCCTATTCCAGCCTTGGACAGGCTACCTCTGAGCAGTGTTTCTGAAAGTTTAGAAACTGCAAGTTCTAACAGCACCTGGAGGGCTGGGTGAGCCTCTGACTCACTAGGTGTGAGGATATTCTCAAGAATTTGCATTTCTTTAAAAAAAAAAAAAAAAGAACGAAATAATGCCATTTGCAGTGACATGGATGGATCTAGAGATTGTCATACTGTGTGAAGTGAGTTAGAGAAAGACATATATATGATATCGCTTATATGTGGAATCTAAAAAATGGTACAAATGAACTTATTTACAAAACAGAAATAGAGTCAATAGATGTAGAAAACAAACATGGTTACCGGGGGGAAAGGAGATGGGAGGGATAAATTGGGAGGTTGGATTGACATATACACACCACTATATATAAAATAGATAACTAATAGGGACCTACTGTATAGCACAGGGAACTCTACTCAATACTCTGTAATGACCTATATGGGAAAAGAATCTAAAAAACAGTGGATATATGTATATGTATAACTGACCCTCTTTGCTGTTCAGCAGAAACGAAGGCAACATTGTAAATCTATACTCCAATAAAAATTAATCTAAAAAATGAAAAAACAACAACAACAACAAAAAAGAATTTGCATTCCTGACAAGGTCCCAGGTGGTGCGGATATTGCTGCCCTGGAGGTGCACTTTGAGAACCACTGCTCAGGACTATTATGTTAGTCATTATGTATATGACAGAAAAATCAAAGTTATCTTGTTTATGCCATTGTTATTAGGCTGTTATACCAGCCGAACCTGCCAAAGTGACCCGGAAGAGAGAGGGCCTAGGAGACATGAGTTTCTCTGACGGGCATGGGAGGACACCACCTCCCTCATGAAGACCAAGCCTTCCTCTCCCCAGGGCTTTATTCTGAACTGGCCTGCAAGTCTTGAGCTCACTTCCAGTCCACTTAACTAATATTTCTTGAGTGTATGTCAAAGCTTCCCCTAGAGTTACCACTGGGAAGTGGGGGAAGGGTGGGCCTGTTAACTATAATTGGCAGGTCAGGGTGTGGAGCTGATTAGGGAAGATTACAGAAGCTCTCTGACAGTGTGCTATGCAGAATACTAGTTTTGCAGAATGTGAATAGGTACGATGTGCAAAAAATGTTTCCTGGGGTAAATAATATTTTAAAAATAATAGATGAAATAAAGTTAACATTTAATTTATTTCAAGAGAACTCTGTATATATTATTCTCCAAGAATCTCTAAAAGGGGATTGTGCTGTGAAGCACCCACCACCACCTTGCCCTTTGGTTCTAAAACCAGGAAACCCTTTATTTAGAAGCATCTCAGGGGATAAGTGTTGTGTCAGATAAACATAGGGAAATGCCACCTCTGAGTTCTTTGCAGAAGAACTTTACAGCAGTGGCTCCCAAAGAGTAGATCATTGATTGGCACTGGGTCCGTGACAGGGTTATTGTGAATCTATAGCAATATGGAAAACGTAAGGACACTGTAGCACTTTACAAAGTTAATGTTTTTTTCAAATTGAAAGTGATCTTTATTTTGAAACTATGTGCTTCCTATGCTTTTAGGGTTAAAATTTTCCTGTTCAGTGAAATGATGGTGGTGGGAGAGATGATCTCTTCTAAAATATTTTTATGTGTTTTAAATTAAAATTTGGCATCTTTATATCAGACCTTTTGTTTTAGCTTGATTGTATCATACTGTTCGATTCTTAGATATCATCTAGTCCAAGCCCAACATTTACAGATGAAGAAAGTGAAGTCCTGAGGCTGATACAAAGAAAATGATAATATGTTTATGATAATTTATGCAAACCCTGCGTGTATTGGAAATGGCCGTCCCCCCCTCAAGGACTTCATGGCACGTATTTGGGCACTTTGATACCTTTCATAACATTAATTATAATAGGAAGTTGAAAGGTTTGTGCTGTCACAAGCAAAGCATGAAATGTTTAATGAATTGTTGGAAAATTAGAACCAGCAGGATGCCATGTGTCCATTTCAGTATTTTGGTTCTAGGCAAATCCAAGACACATGATTGATTATGATTAATTGTATTTACTTACATAGTTCTTTTTGTGTATATTTCCATCTGCACTGAGAAGGGGTAAAAATTAAGCAGATACCTGGCGATTATTCAAGATCATAGCTAAAATTTTCCATTAATCTTTCAGATCACCCCCATTTGTAAAATAATCCTAAAGTTAATCTCTGCATGAAAGCTTCTTTACCTAGAAAAATGAAAGGATTGGACTAATTTTTCTTCTGAAATCCTTCCAGCTATAAATTTCAAGGATTCTATGACTTAACTGGAGTTAAACAATAAATAAGGGCCATGTTAATTAGAGTCTATATTACCTAAACTTCCTCCTTTTTCAGTGATTTATAGGTTACCACAGGAAAATAATGCTTAAGGCAGGTCAGTTATCTATCTATTTGGAAATCATAAAGGAGAAGGAAAAACGTTTGCAAGTAAAGAACACATTGTACTTATATATTGTATACTATTTTTCAAACTTAAACATTTATTATGTATTCTGAGATGGGATATCAATATAATAGACTTACCCACCCAAAGCTTGGCACTTGGCACAGACTGAGATGACTTTTCCTATCTTCCTAAGTCGGTGTTTCTCCAAATCACCATCTGATCAGTCACCTGGAAAGTTACTGAAAATAAACATTCCTGGGCACTAACCCTTTAGACATTCAGATTTAGTAGAGCTGGGTTAGAGCTCAGGAATCTGCATTTTTAATAAGCTCCGCTAAGGGACGCTCATGCACACTTAAATTTTAGAATCACTTTCCCTA
>NW_006770071.1:18072-34780 GCF_000442215.2 Lipotes vexillifer
TCCAGATGCCCAAACAATAAATAGTAGAACAGGGTCAGAGTAAAAGGGGATTCATGTGACTAAGTCCTGAGAGTTCTTCTTACTTTATTCTAGCCAGTGGCAAGGAATTAGCTGCTGCTCTGTTTCACCCCCTGTCTTATCTGAAAGGTCAACAGATTTTCCACTGGAAGAAGCCTCTTCCTGAAAGTAGCTTTGAAGTCAGTATGGAAGTGAGGGTGGAGGGAAGCAGCAGAGGTTGTGGATTTATTGGGGAAGTACCTTGATTTTTTTTTCTCAAAAAAAAATTGAAGGAAACTTAGGGAAACTAAGGTGATAGTATAAACTATACAGATGAATTTAGATGTCAGCATGTAAGTACATTTCCAATGAAGATAAAGCACCAGTACACACTTGACAATCCAGTACAACTTAAAACATATACATAAGATTTTAAATATATAGGAATTTCAATATGCTTTCAGACCTTGCTTTTTCTATTTTCTTCCATTTTTGAAGTTCACTGTATTCTTGAATGCTGATTTTCTTTTCTTGTTTAAATCCAGTCCACTACTGTGTACAAAGTGCTGTTTCTGCCCTAAGGCTAAGAATGTTCTAGGTGAACTAATCAATCAATTTTTGCCCGTTAAGAAAGAGCACTAAAATAAAAAGAATGCTAACCTTTTGATTGATTTGGTACCTGTTTGCTAAATACTTTTTTTTTTAATGGTACAACACCAAGAGGAAAAGCAGTCTCATACCTTAAGGAGAGGAAAACTCCCAGGCCCCAGGGAACTGTGTGACATTTGGGGAAAATTTTTCGAATCCTGGAGTATTGATTAACCTTAACGTAACTTGGTGGTAGTGGTGTTATTTTTAATTAGGTCTTTCTAGCCCAAGTTGGAAGATACACATATTTAAAATGTAAAATAGATGTTTCTGCAAAGCAAACTGAGGAAAAAGACGTGTTGTTCAGCTTAACTGAACACCTAACTCAGCAACAGCTTTTGTACTGTGCTGTTCAAAATACCTTCCTTCCATTTTCAGACTCTTAGGCTTGTAGAATTGATGGAGTAACTGATTTATTGTGTAGGCTGTGAAGCATCCAACTTGTTATTTCCAGGTTTGGGGGGGTTATATGGCTGAACCTGTTGGTAGTGTGTTCTTTTCTAGCGTAACCGTTAAATTAGAGCAGTTCATGAAGAAAAATGACATACGATGTTGAATTTCATGAAATAGGATGTCTCAGCACAAAGAAAATTTTTTCTCATCTGTGGAGTGAGATAAAATAAGACATAGCAGACCAGAGGTCTTCAAGTTGTCAGAAGTTTAAAAAAAGTTTCAAACTACAATGTGTAGCCTGCCACAGTTTTCTTCAAGTATGCTGATGGATGCTTTTCCTCAGCTGAACATATTCCAGACTTAATAGTGGAATTAAATAGAGAAACTGGATTCAGGTTAAAATCCAGCTTGGCTTAAACCATTCTATTACTTCCAGCAAGAGAAAAATGACATGTGGATTTACTAAAGTAATAAGCATTACCACAGCTGTGTTTAATGCAGTATCATGGTGGCAAGGTCAGAAGTAACAAGAAATTAATCCTTTTTTCTTTTTTCAGGTTTTTGGCCATACAAACCAACCTTCTCCAAGGTAAACAACATTATATTTTTCTGTCATTTGTTGGAAAAATCCAGCATAATTTTATTGGCTTTGAATACATTTTTACTGTTTGGCGTCTCAAAGTCATGAGTGTGACATTCAAATGGTGCCCAGAATTAGGTTTTTATTGGTGGTGTTAGTAATGAAAGCATCCTACGAAAATGGCTTGATGGCTTGACTAAGCAGTGAACCACAGAGAGAGAGAGAGAGAGAGAGAGAGAGAGAGAGTCTTTTTCTTGCTTGGTCAGCCCTTTTATGAGACAGCAGATTCTTCATCTCTGTCTCTGATGTTCAAAGACAGAAGGTTTCTTTGTGAGTGACTGTGGAAGAGCCTGCAGTGCTCCTAGAACCTACTTTGGAAGAATTCAAAAGCAGAGCTCCCCTGAGCATGGTCCCAGCTCTTTACTTGGCCTCACCCAAGTAAAGAGCTGGGACCATGCTCAGGGGAGCAGGTCCAGCAGGACAGCATTCGCCAAGTTGTTCAACTTTCCAGGAGTATCTATCAAAACTAGCAATTGAGGATGCATTCATCTTGTTAAAGAACGCAATAGGAACCCTTTTTTTATTTCATTAGAAAATCAGGATGCATTTGATGTGCACCATCTGGTTTATGAATACAGGAATAAGTTTTTCAAAAAGGCACATTTCCAAGTTCTATGTTTCATATGCTTGGGAAGGAAAAACTCATAAGCAGCTCTATTTTTAATGAGAGCAATGCTAAAGCTAATAAGATTGAGGTGGATTTCCAGTATGTGCCATTTCTCCTAAACTACTACATGTGTTTGTAGTACGTTTGGCAGACTTGTCCTGTTTAGAGGATGGGCTTCCAATTGAAACATTTTAAGTTCTCCATGTGTTAATTGAAAAATAGAAAGAGGCAACATTGTAGCAAAGCAGCTGGCTTCTTAGGTATTAATTATGGTTCTATCATAAAGTCTATTTTAAATATATCTCCATTATTTATTATGTTACTTTCAGAAACAGTAAGTTTTCAAATCATAGAGAAAAATCAAGTTAAACTGTACTGTGTATTGAATGCTTTTAAAAAATGTTTTTTGTGTGTAATCACTGTTAATAAACAATAAGCAGTAACTAGACAAGAAAATACAGATTTGCTATTGGTACTCTCTGTTGAGTCCTTAAAATATTTTTTTTATTTAAATGAAAAATAGAGCTCTGAACTGTAGCCATCTCACTAATATAGTATAGCTCTATATAGGAATGTTTTTGGACCAGAAAAGCTGCTTTAGAGGCATAATGCCTCCAGCTTCATACATAATTTTTAAAATCCTATACGGTAACAAACATGATTTGTGAGGCAATACGATGCACTCCTTAACCTCTCAGTAACTGGAGGCATCTTCTGTATGTATTCCACAAGTCCAGCTCACACTGATGAAGGAAGCATAATTACATTACAGGCAATCTCATCTAAGGTAATTGCAATTGTCGCCATCAATCCAATTAAAGAGGATAACCAGCTCTACTGAGTCAGAGCCACAAAGCTTTCTAACTAAGGCCAGGCTCTGGGATATGGGTGTGATTGAGGATTTTGAAATTTTTTATTTGTGAAAAACTGTTGCTTATGAAATAGCTAACAATGTTGAGAGAGGGGTATAGTCAGGAGAGATTGAATATTGGTAGAATTTTTTTTTTCCGTTTGCTAGTAAATTTCTCATTTCTAAACACATAAATCAGTGTAGATTCTCAACATCAGAGCTTTAGGCCACATAAGATCTTTATGGAAAGGTTAACAAAGCATTACAGCATCATAATGGTCCACTGTACCCATCTGGCATCTCATTCTAAATTGGCCCTCCATCCCATTATTTCTTCAGAGACCTTCTGTCTTGTTCCACTTAAAGATACATTTCCTGTCTTTGCACTCCATGGAAGGAAGTGAGCTTGAGTAGCACCTCCCTGGAAGCTCTTGCACTGGTTTATGTGGGGTCAGTGTGAGTGCCAACATGGTGTATCAGTAAGAATTACAGAGGCATAATGGCACGTGAAGATGATGCACATCTTAAAGACTTGACCTGTCTGTATGGTCCAGACCAGAATACAGGCATACCTCATTTTATTGTACTCTGCTTTATTGCACTTCACAGATAGTGCGTTTTTTACAGATTGAAGATTTATGGCAACCCTATGTCCAGCAAGTCTATCACTGCCATTTTTTCCAACAGCATTTGCTCACTTCATATCTCTGTGTCACGTTTTGGTGACTCTCACAATATTTCAAATTTTTTCATTCTTATTATATTTGTTATAGAGATCTGTGATCAGTGATCTTGGATGTTATTATTGAAATTGTTTTAGGACACCAAGAACTGTGCCCATATAAGAGAGCAAACTTAATCGATAAATATTGTGTGTGTTCTGACTGCCCCACTGACTGGCTTACCCCAGTCTCTCTCCCTTTCCTCCAGCCTCCCTATTCCCTGAGACACACATTGTTGAAATTAGGCCAGTTGATAATGGCCTACAATGGCCTCTAAGTGTTCAAGTGAAAGGAAGAGTTGCACATCTTTCACTTTAAACCAAAAGCTAGAAATGATTAAGCTTAGTGAAGAAAGCGTGTCAAAAGCAGAGCTAGGCCAAAAGCGAGGCCTCTGATGCCAAACAGTTAGCCAAGTTATTAATGCAAAGGAAAAGTTCTTGAAGGAAATTAAAAGTGCTACTCCAGTGAATGATAAGAAAGTAAAACAGCCTCACTGCTGATATGGAGAAAGTTTTAGTGGTCTCGGTAGAAGATCAAAGCAGCCACAACATTCCCTTAAGCCAAAGCCTAATCTAGAGAAAAGCCCTAACTCTCTTCAATTCTATGAAGACTGAGAGGTAAAGAAGCTGCAGCAGAAAAGTTTGAAGCTAGCAGAGGTTGGTTCATGAGGCTTAAGGAAAGAAGCCATCTTCATAACATTCAAACAAGGTGAAGCAGCAAGTGCTGATGTAAAAGCTGCAGCAAGTTAATCCAGAAGATCTAGTTAAGATCATTAATGAAGGTGGAACACTAAGCAACCAACTTCCAATGTAGATAAACATCCTTATATCGGAAGAAGATGCGATCTGGGACTTTCATAGCTAGAGAGGAGAAGTCAGCGCTTGGCTTCAAAGCTTCAAAAGACAGGCTGACTCTCTTGTTAGGGGCTAATATGTGGCTGGTGACTTTAGTTGAAGTTGGTGCTCATTTACCATTCTGAAAATCCTAGGGCCCTTAAGAATTATGCTAAATCTGCTCTGCCTGTGCTGTGTAAATGGAACAAAGCCTAGGTAAAAACACATTTGTTTACAACATGGTTTACTGAATATTTTAGGCCCACTGTTGAGGCTACTGCTCAGCAGAAAAGATTCCTTTCAAAATATTACTGCTCACTGACAACGCATCCAGTCACCCAGAGCTCTAACGGAGATGTACCATGAGATTCATGTTGTTTTCATGCCTGCTAACACAACATTCACTCTGCAGCCCATGGATCGAGGAGTAATTCTGACTTTCAAGTCTTATTCTTTAATAAATACATTTTGTAAGGCTATAACTGCCAGAGATAGTGATTCCTCTGATGAATCTGGGCAAAGTAAATTGAAAACCTCCTGGAAAGGATTCACTATTCTAAATTCCATTAAGAACATTCATGATTCATGGGAAGAGGTCAAAATATGCACATTAACAGGAGTTTGGAAGAAATTGACTCCAACCCACATGGATGACTTTGAAGGGTTCAAGACTTCAGTGGAGGAAGTAACTACAAATGTGGTGGAAATATCAAGAGAACAAGCATTAGAAGTGGAGCCTGAAGCTGTAAATGAATTGTTGCCATCTCGTGATAAAACTTCAACAGATGAGGATTTGCTTCCTATGGATGAAGAAATAAAGTGGTTTCTTGAGATGGAATCTACCCCTAGTGAAGATTCTGTGAAGACTGTTGAAATGACAGCAAAGGATTTAGAATATTACATAAACTTAGTTGATAAAGCAATGACAGGGTTTGAGAGGATTGACTCCAATGTTGGAAAAAGTTCTGTGGTGGGTAAAATGCTATCAGACAACATTGCATGCAACAGAGAAATTGTTCATGAAAAGAAGAATCAACTGATACTACAAACTTCATTGTCTTATTTCAAGAAATTGCTGCAGCCCCACCAGCTTTCAGCAACCACCTCCCTGATCAGTCAGCAGCCGTCAACACCAAGGTAAGACCCTCACCAGCAAAAAGATATGGCTTGCTGAAGGCTCAGGTGATAGAATTTTTTATCAATAAAGTATTTTTAAATGAAGGTATGTACATTGTTTTTTTATACATAATACTATTGCACACTTAAGAGACGACAGTATAGTATAAACACAACTTTTACATCACTGAGAAACCAAAAAATTCATGTGACTCACTCTGTTGCAGTATCTACTTGATTGCAGTGGTCTCGATCTGAACTGGCGATATCTCCATGGTATGCCTGTGTGAGCCTTGGGTATAGGATTTAGAGAACAGGAAATGAGAATGATGTCACTCACTGTGTCTAAGATTTAGAAAGGGCCCAAAGAGGGATGGTATATGACTGAATTGGATGATGTACTACTAGGTCAAGATACTGGTGTTTTCTTGGTGGCTATTTATGTATGAAGAGACGTAGGAGATAAACTTCTGAGTCAGGGGTGGGAGGGGAAAATTTGCTGTCTAATATCAATGGCCCGCTTAGTCACCACTCAGCATTCTTTTCCACACCCTGGCTTTTCTCTTCTATATCTGGAACCTTCCACCTGCCTTGATTATTTCCTTCTCATGTATTTTTCATGTTCTCCCTCAGCTACCCACACTCCTTATCACACTTGGATGCCTCTTCTCTTTGTCCATGTAGATGCTTCCAATCCTACTTTAGAACTTAACCTTTTTCAGAGAACCAGTTCACCTAGAAGTGGAAGAGGAGGCAGAGAAAGGACTTGGTAGAAGGGGAGCTGGGCCTAGTTTTATATTCCACTCCCAACCAGCCCTGTGATACTGAACAAGTCACCAAAGCTAGCTGAGGCCCAGTTTCCTCATCTGTAAAATGAAGTTGTTAACTTGTATCCTACTGACCTCATTGTAAAGAGTATCTCAAACAAAATTATAAATGTGGAAAAAGTTCTTCATAATATATAAAATTCCACACATATATGAGGGATTGTATATACATAGATTTGCTGTTATTAAGCCTAGTCCATTCCCATCATTTTCTTCTGTGGATTCCCCCAGCTCTTGCAATTTAAATGGTACTTCTTACAGTAACCTGCTTTTATCCCTTAGTATGTTGTTTCTGCATTTCTGTTTCCTATTGAGTGTTTAAGAAGCCTGAAGGCTGCCACCTTGTTGCTTACTTCTTTTCTTTCATTTAATTTGTTCTCTGACTCCCTGCCACAGGATGATTTGTTGAGGGATTGTGTAGTGTTTGTTCTCTCCTTAGTTTTTCTCCCACCACTGCAAGCATATCACCCAGCTTGGGCTGGAAGAAAACATGCTGCAGTATCAAAATAAGCACGTAAAGGGCCAGTGTCGGAACTGAGGGCCAGAGGCCCTCCCTGATGCTTTGGCAATGATTAAGACAATGGCCAGATGCTGGGAGATGGGGAGGAGGAAGCCTCAATACCAACTGAGATTGGATTTCTTATCTGTCTGGTAAAATGGAAATCAGGAACGAAATTAACTTGATTCTTTTTAAATGAAGAAATAGGAGATTTCTTGCCCATCTGAGCTTGTGGACTAAAGCTTTACATAAAGGACTGCTCAACATATAATTATTATTAAAGAACGTAATTTCTGGGGCTTCCCTGGTGGCGCAGTGGTTGAGAGTCCGCCTGCCGATGCAGGGGACACGGGTTTGTGCCCCGATCCGGGAAGATCCCACATGCTGCGGAGCGGCTGGGCCTTTGAGCCCTGCAACGGGAGAGGCCACAACAGTGAGAGGCGCACGTACTGCAAAAAAAAAAAAAAAAGAACATAATTTCTAAAAAGATTCTAGAACCCATCTGGTTGGGAAAAAAAGTAAAGCATTGAGAAAAAAATAGAGCCTAGAAAGTCTTGATCTACTTAATTTCTTAGGAGTAGAGGTAGATACCCTTTCCACTGTTTGTTTAAAGATAACTAAACAAGAACGCTAATAATTTCAGTGAAAACAATAGAAGAAAATAGTCTTGGAGAGCTACTGAAACTTGAAATTTGGTGGTAGTGAATTAGCTGTTATGAGTATTTGTGATTTCTGCTAACAAATAATATACATTAAACTTAGAATGTATGTTTGTTTTATTTGAAAATCTGAGGGTAATTTGTTGGATTCTTTCTTTTTTTCAAACTCTAGGATCCACCCTTGGTGGATTTTATGACAGGGACCTTAAAATGGACTGTAATAATCATCTATTGCTGTGTAACAAATTACCCAGAAACTTAGCAGCTTACAGCAACATGCACATACTATCTCACATAGTTTCTGAGGGCTGAGAGTCTAGAAGCAGCTTGGATCAAGGTCTCACAAGGCTGCAATCAAGGTGTGAGTCCTGCAGTCACTTCCACAGTGGCTCATTAACATGGCTGCTGGCCCCGGGGCCTCAATCCCTCATTATTAGGACTGTCCATAGATTACTTGAGTATCCTGGAGACTTTGCAGCTGACTTCCCCCAGAGTGAGTGATCTGAGATAAAGAGAAAGTGAGAGAAAAAGAAAGAAAGAAGCCTGAGAGGTATTTTTTCTCATACCATCCAATTGGGTATCCAGCAATTCAATTCAATTCTGACAGCAACTCCTGGAGTTAGTGAGAGCTAACTCAGTCCCACAAGACTGTCTCCACTTCAGATGTCAGGCTATCCGTATTTCTGTCCATCCAGCTATAAATTCAGGGGTTCCCATGATCCCCCCCCCCTCAGGTTCAGTAATTTGCTAGAATGACTCACAGAACTCAAGAAGGTGCTTTACTTACTATTACTCATTTATTAGAAAGGATACAACTCAGGAATAGCCTAGTGGAAGAGATGCATTAGGAGAAAATATCCTGGGACGGAGTGGCAGGGTATGGAACTTCCACACCCTCTCCAGGCACACCACCCTTGAAGCACACCAGTATACTCACAAACCCCATCGTTTATGGGTTTTTATGGAGATTTCATTTAGTGTCATGATTGGTTAACTTAGCTTAATCATCAGCAATTAACTTAATCTCCATTCCCTCTCTCCCGGAGGTTGGGGCTTGGGGCTGAAAGTTCTAAGCTTCTAATGAAGCCTTGTTCTGTTTCATGACCAGCCCCCATCCTGAAGCTATCTAGGGTCTGCCAAAGAGTCATCTCACTGGAACAAAAGACACTTCAGTCACCCATATCACTCAGGAAATTCTAAGGGTTTTAGAAGCTTTGTGCCAGGAACCAGGGACAAAAACCAAATACCTTTTATGATCTAGTTTCAGAAGTAACATACCATCACTTCTGCTGTTTTCTATTGGTCACACACACCAACTCTGACAGAGCTTGCAGGGAACTACACACGGGCCTGGGTACCAAGAAGCAGGGATTTGGAAACCATGCTGGAGTCTAACATCACATCTGCTGCGATTTTTCTTCCTTTAGCTACAGATGTGTCAAGGAAATATGGTGTCCCCTTGACTGTGGTTTGAATTCGATTGAGAATGTGATTTCTTACCTAGAGATGATATAGTATCCATTCATTTTACTAACCTCTTGGTGGCCCTTGAACATGCGAGCTGTTGAAATAAGTCTTCTTGTGATCCTCACTAGAATTCTCAAGGCCTGACAATGGTCCGTGTGTCCAGCTCAAGCTTCTGAGGGTAGCATCTGGCAATGGAAAGATCACTGGGCACAAACCTTGGGATCTGGGCTCTGGTACTATTCTTGCTACTGAGTTGTGCCTTGACCTCAGTTTTTCCATCTCTAAAATCTAAGAGTCAAGGGATGGCCTACATTGCACCATCTAGTGCTAAAATGTATGCATTTCTAAGAAGGCTCGAAGAAAATTGTTTAAATCAAGTGATAAGGATTGCATCAGACGAGGTCAAGGGCATTGGAATATGTTTTGTTGATTTGAGGGGAAGAAGATCTTATATTTCTTTTTCTAAAAGTATATTAAAATCATATATGACTCCCCCTGTCAGTCAATCACATCCTCTAACTGGCCCTCCAAATGGTATCTCTAGCATGACATTTTGGAATTGGCTGGTGTGGATGGATCACAGATCATCAAACTAACAAACAACCTTATACATCTGTCACAACCTTTCCTACACTCTCAAAGCTCTAGGAACTGAGGCCCAGAAAGGTTAAGACACTGCCGTAAGGCTGCAAAGCAAGATATTGACCACAGCAGATTGCGTTAGAGAACACCTAAATCCTTGTCTCTTTCTACATATTAACTATACCGAGTAGTTGGTGTATTTTTCCTCTATTACCATAAGTAAATATCTGTCTATTATTTAAAACAAACCAAACACACATGTCAAGAAGTAGAGCATTATTGGTTTCAAAGGGAAAGTGCCAATGTGTTTAAAAACATATTTTCATTGAACAGTACAGACTTAATTAAGTAGTTCCAGATTTTGTAAATCTTGCAAATGAGAACTCTTGTTCTTATGAGAAGCAGTTTCTTTGGAGAATCATGCAATATGGCCTTAGAGTCTATTTATCTTGATGTGTTTGGTGTTGATGAAGCACTGGCAGGGGTTCTCTGGCATTTCTTAGAGGAGAGAGGAGCTGGTGCTGGATGAGGAGTGAACGCAGTCAGGCAGAAGGCCTGGGGGAGAGGCCAGGCTTATGCTGGGCTTCTACGAAGCATTCCTCTGGCCACTTTGTTTTCCTGTCTCTTCTCTTTGTCCCTTTCTTATCCCTTTTCAGGACTCTGTACTGTCTTCGTTATAACTGAGGTCATAATTTGGCCTCAGAGTGTAGTATACTCTCAGTTCTCAAGATTATTATTTAAAAGTTTACAGCTACGGGCTTCCCTGGTGGCGCAATGATTGAGAGTCCGCCTGCCGATGCAGGGGACACGGGTTTGTGCCCCGGTCCGGGAAGATCCCACATGCCACGGAGCGGCTGGGCCCGTGAGCCATGGCCGCTGAGCCTGCGTGTCCGGAGCCTGTGCTCTGCAACGGGAGAGGCCACAACCGTGAGAGGCCCACGTACCGCAAAAAAAAAAAAAAAGTTTCCAGCTTACATGTAAACAAAAATTCTTCTCTTTTTGCAGTCAAGATAATATTCTGGAATGGCTCATTTGGGTGCCAGATGGGCGTAGACTTGGATTCTTGGCCATTTCCTTAAACGGGCATTATGGCAATTTACTTAGATGATTTAAAGGATGTCAAACTCTTCAATCCATAGATTATTGATTCATAAACTTCTCTTCCTGATGCTCTATCACTAGCAATTATCTTTCCTAGATTAATCTAATAACCTTATAATGACCAAGAGCTAGACTAACTCTATATATTAGGGTTGGTTTTACTTGTAGAGGAATTTTCAGCTGTAGATTTTAGCAATAGAATACGAACTTCCTCCTTACCGCTTTTGGAAAGAGAAAACAGTTCTACAATACCTGATTTGCTAGGTTTCCATTAAAATTGCAAAGTTACCAACTATCGTCTAGAAGGAAGGAGGCCACTTTTTTGTTTTCTCTCCATTATTCTCTTAATAATTTATTTTCCCATAGTTAAATAACAGTGTGTCAAGAACTTATAAGCATCAAATAACTTCCTATATCTTGGTATGACCATCCATATTGTTATTACCTATAAATGTATATTATTTACAAAGTAGAGATGTATACCTCATGTCAGATTTTCTTTGGATCCACACTCAACAAAATATATCCTGCAAAAATCAATGTTTCACTTATCTGACGTATGTATATTTAAACCATACTTTCAGCACCTTAGGTGTTTCTGGTACAATTAAATGAACATTTGTATGTTGAATTTTTTTCCCTTTGAAATCCATGGTAATCTCTAATAATTTCCTAAAGGAAAAACTATAAATTGATGAAAACAATGATAAACACATTTACTCCTAGAATTATTACAAACACTCTGCTTTTGTTTAGTCTGTATTCATATAGTTTATTGTGGTTCACACTTTCAAAAGAAAATTAGGCAAATAGTTAAGGATTTGATGTGTTCTTCCTATAGTCAGTAAAGGCACATAAACACTAAATGCAACAGTTTAAAATTGAATTGTGAATTTTCACTGACGTTAGACTTGAAATGTTTAAGTGCCTGCACTAGTTGTTCTGCTGATTTGGATTGTGTAACACAGAGAAGAACGGAGTAGCCATAAGATTAGTGGCTGTCCCTTATGCATCTATGTTATCTGCACAGTCCATCACATAGAACTTAGAAAGTAAAACTTTAAATAAACAAAATAAAAAGGCATAGAGGGAGGGAGGGTGAGTGTATACCATACTCCAGCAGGAAAAACCGTGTTGAGATACATATTTGGGGCATAATTCACTAGTTTATTGTTACCATCATACTCCTGTGTATACAGAGCTTGATCTAAAGTACAAATACCAGCTTAAAAACAAAACGCAGAAGCCCTTTTCAGAGGCCATTTTATCAGTCTCTTCCTATTTGAGTATGCATTAGCATAGCTGCCCCTCTGTTGACTAATGACTCTCTTAAATACTTGAAGGTAAATATGCAAGTCTTAATTGACCCCAAAGGAGGTCTTTGAAGTTCACTGCTTCTAAAATGTATTTAAAATTGAAGTCTTTCTGCACTAAAATGGCATATGTATGTGGTATGTAAATCATAGGACTTAACTAAATCTTAACACCCATAGCCCCATTAACCTGGCTCAGCCCCCTACAGGAACTCTGGTATGCTGTAAATTTCCACCTTCCCAAGTCCTGCTGGGAGTTCCCAGGCAGTACCTCACGTGTGCTCAGGAACACCTTTCACAGCACATGTATTTACTTGAAGCTCCACCAGGGATGACCCCACCTCCCACTACCTGCTGCTGCCCCTACTGCTTTCATGGCCCCAATTGCCTTTTACAATAGACATTGTACATATGTTGTGTTCTGCCTAATGGCCTTGTCTTTCTTGCTGCCCTTTCTGACCTGATCATTATCTCCTGGTGGCTACTTTGAAAATATCCAGACTATCCCATAGCCCACCGTTGAGTAAGAAGAATGGATTTCCTCTGTAGTTAAGAGAGGTCCTAAAGAAGTGTGACTTGAACCCCAATGACTTAGTTTAGATTCTTTCCATTTTAGCTTCCAGTCCCCACTTTCCCCAGGACCTGGCTATGTTTCGAGGATTCTGGGTCAGAGACTGATTGGAGTCAGAGACCCCACACCGTGGGCAGACTCCCTGCTTCTCACCAATACCCAAGACTTTTACATGAGTAAGAGCATCTCAACTGAGTCTCTCCTCCATTAGGATGGGTTCTTTCCAGGAAAACATTTAGTGTCACTGCCAGCCTAGCCCTACTAGACTTATACCGGGTCACCATGTAAGTTTAGCACCCATTCCGACAGTGGGTTCACCTTTAACCACATCCCCCATCCCAAGAAAAACTTTGGGTTCCATATGAACTAATGTTTCTTGTATCTTCACTTACAGCGTGATAAAGATGTGCAGACATTTCTGAACCTTAGCAGTGGGGAGTAACAGGCTGAGGCTCAAGCTACATCCCCTCCACAATGTACACTCACAGTTTTTACTGTTTTGAAAAATTTTCATAATCTGCTTCCTTCCTAGATTTATTATCTTATTCATAGTACAATAATTTATTCTTGGTACAATTTTTCTTTGAGTCTTAATAGCAATACCCTGTGCTGAAATATTAAAAAGGAAATTTTTTCAGCCTTTACTTATTTTTCTACTGCTAAAGAATACAGTTAATAAACTATAGAAATGCCTGATATGATTGTTTCCAATGTAGGGCACAGAATGAAAGAAAGCAGGATGGGGAGAGGAAACAGATACACATATAGCTCACTTCAAAGTGGATTAAGTTATTTAAGGAATGACTTTATGTTATATGGCAGCTACAAAGATTTTAAAACAGCTAGATGTGTTCAGAACATATGTCTTTATATGGCAAATGGCACACAGATGACTGAGGTTCTGTCGTCATTCCTTATGTATGCGGTACCTGAGTGAAAGCATATAAACCCCATCATAATGGAATCAACAGCAAAGGCACCTGTGTCAAGGTTGCATATAATTGATTCACCTACCCACCACAGCCTTCCTACACACACACACACACACACACACACACACACACACACACACACACACACACACAAACGCCCACACACACACACACGCACACACACACACACGCACACACACACACACGCACACACACACACACGCACACACACACACACGCACACACACACACACGCACACACACACACACGCACACACACACACACGCACACACACACACACGCACACACACACACACGCACACACACACACACGCACACACACACACACGCACACACACACACACGCACACACACACACACGCACACACACACACACGCACACACACACACACGCACACACACACACACGCACACACACACACACGCACACACACACACACGCACACACACACACACGCACACACACACACACGCACACACACACACACGCACACACACACACACGCACACACACACACACAAACGCCCACACACACACACACACACACACACACACACACACACACACACACACACACAAACGCACACACACACACACATACACACAGAGAAGAGTACAGAACTTTGCTTCAGAATTTAAGATACCACAGTCTTTGCACTACTCTACATTTCAGCTGCAAGATAACTTCCCTTTTTTACATCCTAAATATCTAACAGTAAAAAAATGATTCAACAATGACAATGGCATGTTTTATGACAAAATTATATGTGTTAAATTATTTCAATAAGTTTTTAATGACATGGGAAAATATTCAAGCTCAAACACTGAAAAACCAAATTACAAAACTTTATATACAATACAATGAACGTGTGTGTGTGCATGCATGTTTATACATATGAAATACATGACATGCTTATCATTAGGCTGATGTAATTACAGGAGATTTTTAAAGTATGTTTTTCCTGTATGGTCTGTATTTTCTGTAGTGAACATATATTAGATAAAAGAAAAATGGGACGCTATATAGGAAACTAACTCTTATAATAGAACTATGTTTACAGCTAGTTAAGATGCATAGATTATTGCAAAAGCCACAGTCCTGGAGTGCTAGGAAAAGCATTAAATAGTTTCTGAGGAAGGAAGGTTCATCCAATAAGAGCCACTAAGGTGAAAGTTCAGAAATCAATAGTCAAAAAGTTATGTTTTCAGAAGAGGCTGTGGTGTGGATTAAGCTCAGGTAAAGTAGCCACCTTTCAGGGGAGCCAGAGCAAGAAGGGGCATATGTGTAAGAGCTGCTTACTAGTGGCATGAGGAAAGGGGGCAAGAATAAAGACGTAGGATGAAAACAGAGCGTGAGGGAACAAAGAGGAAACGAGGGGGAATTGGAAGCAGGGATGGGAGTTTCTGCCCTTAGCATTGTCCTAGGTTTAGGTAATCTTGTCTGTGGACCTGGAATTAGCTGGCTGAGAGTTGAAGCTGATTGTTAAGCATTGGAATGCAATGTTCTTGAGAGAATGTTACACCGAGTACCAATTTTATAACAAAACACTTCCCTTTATGCTTTCCTTGTGGCCATATCATTGTCCCTTTGCATGTTTAGATTGGTAATAGACTCCTTTAAAGAACTGAAAGCGAATTGAATTATGGTGACCAAACCTCAAGGCTCACAGTGACTAAGACAGACCTTTCTACTGAGAAAGTAAGCATTTTTGAAAATAAAATACATAAACAATGCGATCATCAGGTCTTGCCTACCTAAACAGAAGAAATTCAATATATTTCTTCCTTTGGGGCAAAGTTAACACAATAAACGTTCACATTGGAGAGTAATGCCCTTAAACATTGGTGCAGTATGAAAACCTCTTGTCCAGAATGATTCCAGGAGGGCTACGTTTGTGGACACCTTGTATTCCTTTCCATGGCTATTACTTCTTTTCTTTTAATTTCCCGACTCTCTGCTGCCCTTTCTCACTGTCTCCAACAGCCCCCAAGCCCTCCTTATCTGCCCTTTGCATTGTGCCTGGTTTGGAAACTGCTGGTTAGCACTGTGTCATGGGCCCTGGAGCTGTTGTGGGTAAAAGGCATGAGCTTTAGCACTCAGACTTTTATAAAGACTGTTTTGACAACACAGAGGCTTTTTGCTTATTTTTTACTTTTCTCTTTTATTGTGCAGAATTGAGATTGACAAATATGTGGCTTCTTGTAAGTGAAGGGATGCTCAAACCATTGTTCTCTCAGCAACTTGCTACAAATCTGGAACTTCTACAACTTCTTTTCTGGAACTTGGAGTTATAAAAAGCTCAAAATGCTAACAGAGTGTACAATGCAAAACACATTTTAGAGCTGATGCAAGTGTGTTTATGAGACACATAGATAATGTTTCATGGCAGTGAGTTGTAAGCTATATGGAGCCTAAAACTACAGATTATTTCTTTTTCCATTATTTTAGGGAGAAAGAATGCCACTGACTATTCTAAAATCTAAGGAACATAGAAAATGTACATTTATGTAAAACAGAGCTAGATAACTGGCTATAAGCATAGCACTGAGGAAGCTCTACCCCACCACTCCACCCCTCACCCTCACCCCGCCTCACACCACCACCAACACACACACTTGGCATAATAAGCAGATTGCATCTCATCTACCTCTGGCCTACTCCTTCAGTTGTTGGGGGTGGAAGGAGGTCTTTGAACCTCATTTATTCATTCATTAGGAAATGTTTTAAGTTTCTACTGTATTTTATCACTGTTTTAATTAATATGTCATTCATTCATCATCAAATATTTATTGAGCTCTTCTATGTGTCAGGCACCCCTCCAGGTGCTGGGGATAGAGCAGTGAACAAGACAGACAAGGTCTTTTCTCTCAGGAGCTTAAATCTGTTGGGGGAAGACAGCAAAAAAAAAAAAAAAAAAAAAAAAAAAC
>NW_006770071.1:34832-41100 GCF_000442215.2 Lipotes vexillifer
CATCCAGAGCCTGTGCTTCGCAACGGGAGAGGCCACAACAGTGAGAGGCCCGCGTACAAAAAAAAAAAAAAAAAAAAAAAAAAAAAACCATTCATAATACAAAAATGCTAGGTAGTGCTCAGTTTGGGGGGGGAGACACTAAGATGGGTAACACCTGGCCTTTACCATTGTGGTGCTTACAGGATATGTTGTAAGAAGGAAGATGCTTATGAATGCAATATATCTGGACCATTAAGAGTCCCCTCTTCTTTTAAATGAATGTTATTATTTGGGGGAATATCTGAAATTAGTACAACTTCGTACAGTTAGTACTCTACAGCAATTAAGACTTTTTATATATAGTTTTAATTCCTTTAAAAACTTCAGCTAGTCTACAGGTAGAGACCTGAAAGACCCCTTTGTAGAAATGTAAACAAACAAACGAAGATTGAATCGGGGAAAGAAACAAACAAAAAATCCTGCATCATAACATGACTACAGAGTGTGTTCCAAACCACTTCATTGGTACCTTTCTGGATGATCAAGAAGCGGTACATCTTTGTTTGTGAGCACCTCATGCAGCAGAGTTGTAAGTTTTCACCACGTTCCAGTCACGGCAGGCAATAGATAACAATTCAGATGGTTCAAGTGGGTCAGCATTGCTATGGTTTGTCCTCCCAAGTGCCAAACCCCGTCCTTAAGTGGACAACCTGGTTTAATCCTTTGCAGCTCAAATCCCTTTTCCCCTCCAGCCTCTGGATTTCCTCTGAGAGAGCAGAGCTTCCTATGTCAAGTTACTTGGATACTGCATGAGCCAGAAGACCTAAGTAGCCCACCAACAAGTCGCTCCACCCTGCCCCACTGTCTCCTACACACCTGTCTTCATAGCCCTCCTGATGGTGCTAAGTACCTTTGTGCGCATATCAACTCCCCAGTACGATGCGAGCTCCCAAGAGTTCCCACCCTACAGTCTGTGTGGGTCCAGAATCTAGAACAGGGCAGGACATAATGGTAACTGAAATGCAAGGTTTAGGAATCAGACCACCTGGGTTTGAATTCAGACTCTGCTGTTTAGGATGGGTGACCTTAACACTTTACTGAATCCTTAGACCCTTGGTCTTCTCATGTATCAAATGGGATTAATAATAGTATCTTGCTTATGGGTTTGATTTAATGATAAAATGAGATACTGTCACCATGTTTGCCAGTATTTGGCCACTGTTTTTAATTAGTATTTTCTCAATCCATTCAACAGATACTTTATTCAAGGCCCTGGTATATGCCAACCACAACTTATTAAAGAATAAACCTGAAATGATTTGAACTCTGGATGAATCTCAGGATCATTCTAAGGAAGTTCCCGTGAATCCAAAACATGCCAACTTTCATGACTCTACCATAGGACAGCTTCCTCATAGTTATAACTGTAAAAATTAAACTTCATTTACACACACACAAACTGAGTGTCTAAAAAAAAAGTTCTCATGTGTTTATCTTGCAAAATGAGGACATTTTAGCTTTTTTCCACCTATTCAGAAAAATATCCTTATCAAAGAAAACAAATAAGGAAGATCCAAGGGGTATGAATTCTAATATATTTGAGTACTTGGTTTCAAAATCTTTTATTACCACATCAGTCCAAACAATGATAATAAAAGGAAAGGGAAGTGTGTCATACATACAAAAGAAGGGAATCCTATTTTATTTAACACTCAGCAAGGCCTGGACAGAAATTTTCTCTTGTGAAAGCATTTGCATTAATAAAGCAAAAAGATGAAAACCATTTCAGATGGGATGTTAAAAATCTGAGATGTACACAAGTTTTGCATTTTAAATCAAAATATATACAATGTCATGCAATAGCCAATTACTAACAAGTGCATTTTTCTTCTGATTGTCTAGTAACATCCTAACACATTTGAAGACCCAATTCAGATATTCACATATATCACCTCCTTCCTGAAGCCTTACTGTAGATTAGCGGTATCCATTTGCAGGCACCTTTATTCCTCTGTGCACACTCAAATATTAGTATGTCATATTTGAATTAGTCAATTACTGATCTCTCCCTCTCTTTCAAGTGTGATCTCCTTTTTGACAAAAACATCTATTTCCAGTGCTCCACTTGGCTGTGGCACAATGTGGATGCTTTAAAAAAAGAGAGAGAGTATGTGAATTGTGGACTGCATGCCATTGCTCTCCAAAGAGCTAAGCCTGAACACAAAACTGTAGATGAGCCTGGACAGTGAGTTATTTAATTGTGTAGATATGTATGTGGTTAAATGATGCATGCATGAGAGGTTTGGGTAAGATGGCTTGGATGTATGCTTTTTTTGTGCTGGAACTCCTGGTATCCGAGATGGAAAAATAGATGTCAAAAATGAAAGACTGTACACTTTTCTTCCTTAACTCCTTCCTTAACTCCCTTCCCCCTTTATGGAATTCAAGCCCCAGCCTTCCCATCTTCTCTCAACCATTCTATGTCTTTTAGACAGAGCTACACATCTGTTGAGACGTATTTTAGATTCCCTCAGCTGCTTCAGCTCAGCAGCTAAGAAACAGCTGATTTTGGCACGCATGCTATTTTACACCTTAATTTATAGTCACATTAGCCCAGGGCAAAGACTTGCAGCAGCAAACTTAGCTCCCAGGTGTGAACATTGGTAAGCGTGAACTATTGCCTTCAATGAGCTCAGCAGTGAGTTGCCTGCCAAAGCCATCACTCCACCTTGATCTCTTTGTTAGTTGAGTTCAGGGTTTCTCTCAGAAGCTGGAGCCTCATTACTGTTTCGTCAGTGTCTGCTCCAAGGTTACCTAGAGTCTGTGGCAGAGGATAAGAAGAATTCATCATCTTTCAGACTCCAGTCTGTTGCTTGAAAGCTTATAAGAAACTGACTGAGAAAATCACTGTTGTTAGTAGTTGATTATGGGACAATGAAAACTAAAGGCTCTAATGGGACCATGAAAAACAGTCACTAATGGAACAAAGTTTTGCTGTGTATTGTATGATGAAAGTCACCCTCTTTGTTATCTCTTTAGGAGTCAGTTAATTTTTATATTATTTTTCAGAGCTGCTGTAGACAAATTTTTATTTGCTTTGACTGTGACACTGTAACAGCAAACAGCTTCAAGGAAAAGAGAAAATAGCCAGGTTTATACATTTGGTTTGGTTTGGTTTTTCTGTATTTTTTATTCCACTTTAAAACATAACGAAATATTTTAGAACATTCTTTCTTTGAGAAGCGTTTAGCACAGCACCTAAGCATATCCTGCAGAGTTAAATTACTTGGTTTAGAGCCCAGACCTGTTGCCCTAGGGTAAAATTAGCCTGGGCAAGACTCAGTTTTTCACCTGAGTGAAATGGGATGGTACCTGACTCTTAGGGCTGAACTAGGGATTAACTGAGTTAGTCTGTGTGAACACTTAGAATGGTGCCTGGAACAAAGTAAAGGCTAGGTGCAATATAACTATTAGGTACTCTTAACATCTCCCTCTCCTTTGAGTTCATTTCCTCCAGTTGAGACTTCACTAGGTATCCATTTGGTGTGGTCCTGATAAGATGTCTCTTCCAGTTCCTCTCTGTTCTTTCTTAATTGAGTTGATTCTCAAGGTTAATGCATCTTCATTGATTTATCCCTGTAAATGCGGAAGACAGTTCAGAGAATATTCAGACTGGGAGAAACAGTTTGGCCCCAATCTAGCTTGGTGACCTAACCCTCTCTGGGATTTAACATCCTGTAAGATGGTGATAACTCTATTGGTCCTCTTTCGGTGCTTGGATTGCTAACCAAAAAAAGGAGCATAGTGATTTGTAAACGTAAAGAATCAATAGGTACGTAATAATTGAAATGACTGTCCTGAAAGACAAGCCCACTTGTTAGAAAAGTGATCCATTCCAAGGAGAGGTGCTCAGATCCTGACCTAGGCAAGCAGACCTCTGACCGAGTCTCTAAAAGGACTGCCTGAGGAACCAGAGGACTCTGGACTAGCAAACCAATTGGCTGTTGCCATGGTAACCCTTTCAGATGAGACGTGCCTGTGGCTATGTCTACACAACCCTCTGAAAAATAAAACATTCAATCAATGAGTTGTATTGTCCACTTGACTCTTCAGCCGATCAATGTGGCTGATCTCCTCACTGAATTAATTGGGTCGCTTTTCTGTGATGTCGCTATAGGGATTTAGGGTGTTCTTCCTATTATATAAATAGTAGAGATAATCTCCTCTCTTTCTTTAGCTTCACGTTTGACCTTTGCCACGTCTCTGTGTTAGAAAGGGTAGAAAGGGAAACATAACTGAATGAGAATAATCTCAAAAATAAGTGTATGGTGCAGCCACGGTAGAATGACTGCTGTGACACAGAAAACTTTCTGGGTAACACTGAAGAAGTTTGCTCGCTGTAAATATTTGTTTCTTCATCTAAAAACTGGAGCTAGGGCTTCCCTGGTGGCGCAGTGGTTGAGAGTCCGCCTGCCAACTCAGGGGACGCGGGTTCGTGCCCCGGTCCGGGAAGATCCCACATGCCGCGGAGTGGCTGGGCCCGTGAGCCATGGCCGCTGAGCCTGCGCGTCCGGAGCCTGTGCTCCGCGACGGGAGAGGCCGCAACAGTGAGAGGCCCGCGAACCGCAAAAAAAATAAAATAAAAATAAAAACTGGAGCTAATAAGAACTTTTTCCTAGGATAGGTTTGAAGATGTGTGTAAGCACGCTTTCCAAATAAGATAGTCTGATAGAATATAAATAACTCTGTTCATCTGGGTCACTTCCTGGATGGAAGGAAAGGTGGCGTTTCTAGAGTTGGACCTGGGCCAGAAGAGCTGTGAGCTGGTGTTCTTCTGAGTAAAAGGTGGATCAAGGGAGAACTCAGCTGATAACTGCCCTTGCTGCAGGACTCAGCCACAGGCAGTTCTGCAGACTAGGTGGTTTCCAAGGCAATAAAACTCCGGCAGAAACAGGCAAACCACAAAAGGAAGACCTATATTAGTCACCATTTAGTCTAGACAAACACTGCTACCCTCTCTCTAGAGCCTTCCCTCCTTATCTTCACTTCTCCTCTTTCGAGGGAATTAAGCTGCTAACTCAACGAGTATGTCAGGTGGGTAGTGAAGGAGACCATTATATCCACCTTCAAACCTTTCATTAAAGCCATGCAAGAGAAGATGGGATTGTTCAAACCCATGGATGGCATATGCTTTGATGTGCAAGTAGAAAGGATGTGGCATCTGGTGAAAAGTTACACTTGGTCAGTGGGTCTGCAGACCCGAACCCATGTATGAGAAAGTGTTTCTTGGCTCTGGACAAAATAAGTATAAGTACAAGGTGGTGAGTTCCAAGCAAGCTAATTCTACTTTCTTTACAGCAATGTTCCCACAGACCAGCAGAATCAGCATGACCTGGGAACTTGTTAGAAATGTAGAATTCAGGCCCCCAAACCTTCTAAATCAGCACCTCTTGTCCTGGTGATTCAGATGCTCTCTAAAAGTCTGAGAAACTCTGGGTTGAAGGACTGCTCTTTAGTCTGAATTCAGGGCATTTAAAGGCCTTTCTTTAGAATGAGATGATGATAGAAGTAAGTGGAGTTTTGTCTGTGTTTATTATATCATCCTTACTAAGAAATATATAAGATTAGCAACCCTACGTCACTTTTGTTGGCCTGGGAAATCCGAAGGTCAAAGAACTTCCAGTGTTCAGATTTTATTATTTTAATTTATTTTGCCTCCCAGTTCATGCTACAACTGTCGATCAATACAGGATGTGAGGGAACAACATGTCTTAGAAAAGGGGTGGCAGTGAAACTACGGGGTTAAAATATGGCACCCAGATCTGAACTCAGCTCTTGAGACATGGTTCTAGCAGGTCACAGCTCAGTGACACTCTCATCTCCTTTACCTGGACCCTAAGCATCTATGAATGCAACCTAAGACTGCACTCACTTCCCAGTGAGCAGTCTCACAAGGTTGGTGCCTAGTGTGCACCCACCCTGGGCCCGTGCAGCGGGTGTTTTTGAACTCTTTAAATGGGCATGTTCTTTTGCAAGGCTTATGACCACCTTGTGTGGGTGTGCCGGGGAGGGAGGGTCCGTGACAGGCAGGGGGGCAGGCTGGGGAGAGAGAGCATCCACTTCAGCGTGTCAGCACTGAGCTCATTTTGTTTTCCATATCGAGGTAATGGAGACTCCTTATAATTTCAGGACACAGGGGAAAGAATAACCAATATTTAAAGTTTAGAAACTAAGGCGAACATGCAGCCTCTGGTCACTTATTGAACCAATCCTGGGGGGGGGGGGGGGT
>NW_006770071.1:41317-56076 GCF_000442215.2 Lipotes vexillifer
GGATCTTCCCGGACCGGGGCACGAACCCGTGTCCCCTGCATCGGCAGGCGGACTCTCAACCACTGCGCCACCAGGGAAGCCCCCTGGGTTATTTTTAAAAAGCAAATCAGCCAGCTGTGCTGACACTCAGTGTGTTCATCTTCCCTACTTCATCATGCTGTCAGCATGCCATGATCTAGTGGGAACTAAAAGCAATAAATTGGGGGGGGAGGTTGTGGTTGAGTGGCTGTGCTTACCTCTTTTTAAAAATTATCTTATGTTTGTGCAAATATTGTTTCATTGTGGCTGTGTTTTTAACCTTGGGAGTGGAGGGGTTCAGGGGAATATATCTTAGCTACCCACTCTCCAACGTGGCAAGGGGAAGCAAGGGCAGACCAAACTCTAACCTGACCCCCAGCTGGCTGACTAGTGACCATTGCTGGAAAGAGCTACCCAGCCTGAGTGTCCTGCTGTATGCCATCCTGTGTGCCAGCTCTTGACAGCATGGATCCCGAGTGTGTATAATAGGAGGGACCTAATGGAAGGTGCAGAAGGACACTAGGCAACACAAGGTTGTATGAAAAGACACTTGTGTGGTACACACGATGGGGTATAAACTCACATAGATGGGATCTTATACCCTTGTTAGTTTACAGTCAGTGGTGAGAAAATATCCTGGAACTAACCTAGCCTATTCCAGTCTAGATTGGCAGCATTTTCTCAAACCTCCCCTGGGTGCAACCACTACACCAACAGGTGAGGACCCCACCAGCTAAAATCTGCAGTGCTCACTGGCATCATAGACACTTGCCCCTAACTTTTTTTTATTGGAGTAAAATTGCTTTACAATGTTGTGTTAGTTTCTGCTGTACAATGAAGTGAATCAGCTATATGTATACATATGTCCCCTCCCTCTTGGACCTTCCTCTCATCCCCCACCCCATCCCACCCATCTAGGTCATCACAAACGATGGCCAAATGTCATAAAGCACAGCCACACCCAGAAATAGAAAGGTGGGAATTTTAAGCTCTACATGTCCAAACTCTTCTCCCAGAACAGAATCTTTATTTTAGCTGAATTAGATAAATACCTAAGCCCAGTGAATCAACAGTAATGACTCACTTTAAATCTTCCCTGACAAGGAAGTCTAGACATATGCAAAGAGAGCATTTGGGTCGGATAGAGCCAGTTTGGGGCTTTGGGCAATTTCTGGAAACCCAGGAGTGTCTGAGCTCACAGCCATAATTTATCTCACTTCCACATGCTGCTCCTGGATGCTCGGGGTCCTGGAGAATGGAGAAGTGGTTAAGGTCTCTTCCACACTCCCCAGCCCCACCCCCTCTGCACAGAGCATACAATATGGAGATCCTGGTTCGATTCAACTCTGAGCTCCACATCTTCTCTTTCTGTGGCTCTCAGGACCTCACTTGACCTCTATTTGCCTCAGTTTTCTCACTTGTTAAATGGACACAATTCAATCTATTCGCCATATGGAAGCACATTGCAGCATGAAAAGCTTATGAAAACTAAGAAATTATTAGTCTTCAAGTATGACACTTTAACTCCACCTCTGATTTCCAGACTACGAAAGCTGGAGCTGCTGCTCCTTGACAGGTGGGGTAGTAACGTGGAAGGTTCTGTTAATGAGGTAGAAGTTCCTAGTGGCACCACTGAGAGTGATGATTCAACAGGACCAAAAATTCACCCAGGAGTCATCAGAGTAGATTACCGGTGGTAGAGATTATAAATGACTTCCTGATCAAAACCTTTTGTGGTTTAGCCAGTGAGCCTCTTGGATCTATGCAGGTCAAACCCAGCCACTGAAAATATGGGAGGGATTGCTGATTCAGCTACCCTCATTCACAAGGAATCTCAAAACTTGAGAATAAGAGTAACTGAAGTTCAACTTCCTTGTGTCCAAACAAGGCTGAATTTCTGCTTGCTTTCCATGAGGTTCATTCTATGTTGCTTCTGTCCTCAACATGAAAGAGGAACATACGAGAGCTATGAAACTCAACCTGTCCAAAGCAACCATCCCAGAAACTGCTAGAGACTCAGTGCAGGACTAGAGGAACTGAGGTTGTCTTTAGTGCCCTTGGCCTTTGAACTTCTCTCTCCAACTCTCCATCTCCTTGCTCCCAGCACCCGTCTAGGAGGTTCTGCGGAAGCAGACCCTGAAACAAGAACTTGAGTGTGGGTGAGAGTTCCAGGAGAAACCAGTAGGGAGAAGGAAAGCAGGAAAGGGAAGGAGAAGTCAATCAAGTGTGTGAGTTCAGGCAAAGTCCCAGCCCCAGCCTGACCCCGTGGGGAGCTCTGAGCGTAAATGACACCTTAGGGTTTGTTCCACGGAAGGCTCTGAAGCTAAGCTTTCTTAGGCCTGTACAGTCTACAGTCGGCCATCGGGAAAGTCCCATGGAGGTTGTGAACTCTCAGGCGCTTCTGGTGCTCTGCAAATGCAGACCCAGGGCCTCCAGTAGCCCTTGGACGGCCCTTCGAAGAGAGCTGCAGGCTTTTAGAAGTTAAAGAACATAGAAGCTGGGGAAAGGGTACATGGAAACAGTAGAAAGGGACACAAGGGGATCTGGACAGGGCTCAGTCAAAGTCCTCTACCCACTCTAGTGTCAACTCTTTGCTCCAAAACTACCCTTCTCTTGCCTTCTCCCCTTTCTGACAGCTGTTTTTAAGTCAAAAGGAGAGTTATGTCAAGTCATGTTTCTGTCTGCTTGAATGGCATCAGTAGGTTTACTTGTAGGGTCTCATCCAAGCTCCATATCATAGTATGTGAGCGCTCCCTGACATGGCCGGGCCAACCTCTCAAGTCTCATCTGTTGCCCTGCCCAGGCTCAGTCTTATGTATTGGTTGAATCTTCTGTTTTCTGTAGCTAAAATAATTATAATAATCACAACACAATACTTAGCATTTACTGAGTGCTTCTTTCTGCTAGGCACTAGTTTATGCACTTTACTCACATTAACTAATTTAATCCTCACAATTACTCCATTATATAGGTAAAATTATCAGCCTTATTTTACAGATAAAGCACCCAAAGCAAAACAGTGTTTTCTGCTAACCAACATACCCTAACTGATATGCCAGCCAATAGAACAGTCATTCTTAGGAATATACTAGGCTGTATCATCAAGTGAATAATTAGCAATGGCTTAGAAAATGAAAGCTGCTTTGATACCAACAGTATCTTGTGAAGAGCATGTAGTTTAATTTTCTCCTATAATAGACTGGTAGCCATGATCAACAAGGGAGAAGGTACAGATGTGATGTATCTTCTTTCATGTGCTCAATAAAATATTTTCAAGGGCTTATGCCAGGTGATGAAAGGGAAACAAGAAACAGAACTATGTCCCGTTTCAGAGTACTTGTAGCCCAGAAGGGAAGATAAGACATCCATATAGATAGCTGTAATATTCCCCTGCTTCACATCTTGCCGTCTCTATAACCCAGTCTTCACACTGAAAGGAGATTCATTTTTAATTTTTCTATAAAACAATCTGTGGGTGTCAGGATCCTGCTTTAAAAGTCCTTCAGGGCTTCCCTGGTGGTGCAGTGGTTGAGACTCTGCCTGCCGATGCAGGGGACACGGGTTCGTGCCCCGGTCCGGGAAGATCCCACGTGCCACGGAGCAGCTGGGCCAGTGAGCCATGGCCGCTGGGCCTGCACGTCCGGAGCCTGTGCTCCGCAACGGGAGAGGCCACAACAGTGAGAGGCCCGCGTACCGCAAAAAAAAAAAAAAAAAAAAAAAAAAAAGTCCTTTAGTGTCTCTCCAGTGACCTCAAAGTCCAGACTCCTTACTCTGGCTGACGAGGCCTCTCATGAGCTAGACCTGCCAATCTCTCCAACCTCAGCTCTCACCAGTACCCCGGATCCCCTGTGTCATACAGAACTGCTTTCAGTACCTGGAAGAAATATGATCTGTCTCTCATCTTCAGATCTTTCTACCTATTGTCTTGTCCCTTTTTACCTGTCTCAGTGTAGATGTTACATGTTCTTGGAAGACTTCCTCGATCTCCCAAGACTGTGTTAGGAATCATACCTGCATGCTTCCGTAGTTCCAGGTATTTACCCATATTATTGCACTTATTCACTGCTTTGCACATTTCTTAGCCTAAGAAAAGAAGGTAAAAGGAGTTATTAATGACATTGACCTTGGAAGCTCTAGCAAACACTTTCTGGTAGGGAACATGTCGTTTTTTATCACCTCTATGAAAAACTTACAAATATATTCATCAACTTTGTACATAATATTAAATAAGATGGGGTTACCAGAATTCTAGAGGTGAGGAAAATAGAAAGTGTTCTTGAAAGATTAGAAAATGATTTCATCAACAAAGCTGAAATGCAATATAGCAAACGCCAGGTCATCTTCCAGAGAACACAAATCCAGTAGCACAAATATAGGATGGCTAAGCACAAATATAGTGGGGAAACACTTAGGATACATAACTGACCATGAGATAAATGTGAGTCAGCAATGAAATGCCATTACAGAAAGAAAATGCAGGACACATTCAGATTTCCCAGATGCATTAACTGAGGTTTGAGGTATTTGGCTGGGAAGGGATTTTACCTCCACCGTGGCTTCAGCAAAGTGGGGCATCCATTTTCAGTCACCGAGTCATAAACTAATCAAATGTATTTTGAGGAAATATTGAAGAAAATGGAATTATTTAGCATAGACTGGAGAAGGGAATTACTGCTCCTGAGAATCAAACAATGTCTGGATTTTTAAAAACTGTTCCAATTAACAACATGCTACATTAACGAGCATTATCTTATGCAGCCTTGCAGGTTAAATATTACGGTCACCATTTCACAGATTTTTTTTTTTTTTTCATGAGAAGGTTGAATTGTTCTTTTGTGTTCAGGAAAGGACAAATGAGCTTAAGGTTCTTGCAGACAAATCATTTTTCTCCCAAAGATTCTTTCAGGGAAAAAGCTTGCTCATGGGGAAGAAAAATAATTCCAAGCCAAAGCCATTTACCTAGCTTATAGCCTAATGGTTATGTGCTACAATAATTTTTAAGTGATTGAAGTGAATGAATGCATTGTCACCGACAGTGATAAAATGTTTAGATGAGTCAATGCTGAAAGTTGTAAAAATCTTTTTCCTTAAAAAGATAGGCAGTCATATGCCAAGCATGGTTTAGATGGGTGGGCTCCACATTTTTGGTGTTTGCTTCTTGATTAATAAAATATCTATTGAGAATACATACAAAAATATGAACATTTATTTATAAATTATATGCATGATTATGAACTACTAAACTTTATACAACATTTACAAAAAAGGAACATAAAAGGATGTGATATACTACAGGCAAATATACCTTCATGTATTTTCTTCCTATCCCCCAATATAATGACTTTCATAGCCCTGAAGTAACCACATCTCACCTTGGAGACCACCAATTTAAATGTCCACTAGCTGAAGATTTTTCAGTGCTTGAAAAGGCAAGGGATTATGAAAAGCCAGGAGGTGGGTGAGAGGGGAAAGAAAGAGAAGGAGGGAAGGGAGAGAGAGACAGAGACAGAGAGGAGAGAGATTGAGCATTAGCAGACTTTTTAAAGATATAACTTGTGCCTAGATCATCAACTTTCCAGGCATAGAGTTCCTAAGCCAGAAGACTTCTCCAGTCAAGTCTGAGAAGAATTGGCCCCTGGGAATGCATATGCCCTGCTCACCTCAGGAGTTGTGAGGGGACAGCAGAAAGTACTGGCTCTATCTGAAATCAGGGTTCTGTCGAAGGCTAATTCCCTAACAAATTCAGGGACAGAAGAGTAGGCATGGAGTTCCCTGGGTGTGCTGATGCTGTCTGTGGTCTATGACATAAAACAGTGTGAGCTCTCTGAGTGTGTGGCCGCCCTCCAAGGAGCGTGTCACTGATACTCCAACTACGAAGTGCTCTTCTTAATAAAAGTGGCCAGTAAACTGTGTGGACTTTCTGCATGACTATTGTCGTCAGCTTCCCAAAGCCTTAGAGAAACTGAGGTGACTCAATAAAACCCTACATTTGTCATCTTTAAAAAAAAAAAAAAAAAAAAGGTGAGAATCTCAATGTTTTTACTTGACCGAGAAGCCAAGAAAGTTGAATTAAAGACAGGCCCTGAAACAATAGGTTTTTTGTTGCTGTGGCTGCTGCTGTTGTTGTTATGTTTTCCTGAATTGCCCTTCTACACACACCTTTCCTGGGCTTTTCCTTGTCCCTTTTGTACTCTGTTAATTTTGGAAATGCATAACAAGTCCTCTTCAAGAGGGTTGAGTGTTAAACAAGTAAATGGGAGTCAGCCTTGAATTATCTACCAAAACAATTCAATGCTTTGGCTGATGGAGATGTTCCAAAATGCATGCAGTTTTCTGTTTAAGGGATGTTCAGAATTTAATTTCCTGATATTTAAAATCATTTGACAGAACAGGCGGCACAAAGGAACACTAACAGTCGGGACATCATATGAAACAAGAAAAGAGAAAGAATTTCTTACCAAAAACGTTTAATTCTACAAAAGCACGCTGGTAGCAGAAAGAGAACTCAACTTCTCACCACCGCAAGCTCTCCTTCTTTAGAAAGATGAGTGGACAGCTTTCTCAGGTGGTGGCACTGACTTGCTTAGCGATTACTGCCAACCTCCTCCCACCCTGGTGATGTCAGTTGGAGTTGGGGAGAGGGAGAGAAGGTATAAAGAAACAAAAATAAATTCATCTTTGTCTTTGACATGGTTATTCTCAGATCCATTTATAGCAAATTCTGCTTTGAGATGAGTCTAGATCTTAAAGGAACACCACTGAGAGTATTTAAAATACCAAATAAGCAAAAATCAGGGCGATGTGGAATTAAGTAAATGAAATAATTGATCACATTCATCTGTCTTCCAGCTTTTTTCAGTTTATCAGAGTTGAAATTCTAGCTCTGCCTCTATCAATTATGTTTCCTCATTCAATTTGATTCTCATCTCTAAACCGTTGCTATTTCCCATCTGTAAATTAGGACAATCATACATAGCTCAAAGAGATATTGTGAGGATCTATGCTATAATATGTGAAAAGCATTCAGTTAAGTGGCTGCCACATAGTAGGTGCTCAATCCTTCTCTCACTTCCATTTGATTATTTTTAATTAAATATTTTAATTTGAGATAATTGTAGATTCACAGTTGTAAGAAATAATACAGAGAAATTCTCTATACCAGATTTTCTATACCAGTAATTCTCTATTACCAGTTTCCTCCAACGGTAATATCTTACAAAACTATGATACATTGTTCACAACCAGGGTATTAACATTGGTACGGCCAGGATAGAGTACAGCTCTATCACCACAAGGATCCCTCTTCTTGCCCTTTTATAGCCACGCCCAACCCTCTCCCTCTCCCTTGGCCCCTGATTCCCAGCAATCACTCACCTGTTCTCCATTTCCATAATTTTGTCATTTCAAGAATGTTATATAAATGGAATTATACAGTATGGAACCTATAGGGATTGGCTTTTTTTCATCCAGAATAACTACCTAAAGGTTCATCTACATTGTTGCTTATATCAATAATTTGTTCCCCCTTTTTTTTACTGCATAGTATCACATGATATCCTGTCCTATTAATCTACCCCTCCACTAATACCACACACTATTAACTACATGCAATGGATGTACCAGTTTGTTTAACCACTCAACAACTGAAGGACATCTGGGTTGTTTCCAGTTTGGGGCTATTACAAATAAAACTATTATAAAACTATTATTATAAAATAAAACTATTATGAATATTTGTACACAGGTTTTTAGTGTGAACATAAGTTTTCATCTCTCAGAGTTAAATCCCCAAGATTGCAGTTGCCAGGTTATATGGTAGTTGCACATTTAGTTTTTTAAGAAACTGCCAAACTATTTTCCAGAGTAGCTGTAACATTTTACATTCCCACCAACAAAGTGTGTGATCCAGTTTCTTTGCATCCTCATCAGCATTTGGTGTTATCACTATTTTTTATTTTAGCCATTTTGATAAATGTGTAGTGGTATCTTCTTGTGATTTTAACTTGCATTTCCATAAAGATTAATGATGTTGAGTATTTTTGTGTGTGCTTATTTGTCATCTATGTATCCTCTTCAGTGAATTCTCATTTTCTAATTGGGTTATTTGATTTTTAATATTTAGTTTTGACAGGTTTTAATATATTCTAGATCCTATTTTTCATCAAATATGTGGTTTGTAAATATTTTCTTCCAGTCCATATCTTGTCTTTTCATCTTGTCTTTTCATCTTCTTAATGTGGTCTTTTGCAGAGCAAACATTTTTTATTTTGAAGAGGACTTTTTTTTTCTTTTATGGATTGTACTTTTAGTGTCAAGTCTATGAATTCTTTGCATAGTCCTAGATCCTGAAGACATTCTCCATTTTTTTCTAAAAAGTTTATAGTTTTACATTTTTTTTTTTTCCTGTATGCGGGCCTCTCACTGTTGTGGCCTCTCCCATTTCGGAGCACAGGTTCGGGACGCGCAGGCTCAGCGGCCATGGCTCACGGGCCTAGCCGCTCCGCGGCATGTGGGATCTTCCCGGCCCCGGGGACGACCCTGTGTCCCCTGCATCGGCAGGCGGACTCTCAACCATTGCGCCACCAGGGAAGCCCTAGGTTTACATTTTATATTTAAGTCTGTGATTCATTTTTTGAGCCAATTTTTAATAGGTTTTGAGATTTAGATCAAGATTTTTTTTTGCTCCAGCACCATTTGTTGAAAAGGCTGTCCTTCCTCTATCGAATTGTTTTTGCACATTTGTCAAAAATAAACGGGGGGAAAAAAATCAACTGGGCATATTTGTTTAGTTCTATTTCTAGGTTCTCTCTTCTGTGCCACTGACCTATATGTTTATTCCTCCACTAATACCACACACTGTTGGTTATTGTAGCTATATAATACATCATACAATTTTATTGGCTATTTTTCCCACTATATACTAGGCTCAGTTTGGAAAGAAAGGTTCCTCCCGCTTTATTTTTTTTTTTCAAGATTGTTTTAGCTAGTCTAAAACCTTCACTATTCCATGCAAATTTTATAATAAGCTTGTCTTATTATAAAAACATTGATGGGAGCCAGATAAGAATTGCAATAAAGCAGTCGATGAATTTGGAGACAATTTATATTCTAACTATGTTGAATCTTCCAATTCATGAACATGGTATATCTCTTGATTTATTTAGGTTACTTTAATTTCTTTTATCAGCATTTAAATTTTTCATTAAACAGATCCTCTACATATTTTGTTAAGTTTATCTAAGTATTTTATTTTCTTAGGAATGATTTTAATGATACTGTGTTCTTAATTTCAGTTTCCACATGTTCATTGTTAGTTATGTAGAAATGAGATATTGATTTTGTATCTTGTGACCTTGCTGAACTCATTAGTACTATGAGTTTTTAAGGCAGATGTTTTGAAATTTTCTATTTTGATAATTGTATCATCTGCAAATAGGAACAGTTTTATTTCTTCCTTTACAGTTGATTTGCCCTTTACTTATATTCCTTGACTATTGCAGTGAGTAGGACTCTCAGTACTATGTTAAATAAGAGTGGACATCTTTGCTTTGTTCCCAATCTTAGGACAGCATTCAGTCTTTCACCATTGTGTATGATATTAGGTATTGTATTTTTTATAGATGTTCTTGAACAGGTTTCCCTCTATTCCTACTTTGCTAAGATTTTTTAATCATAAATGGGTGTTAGACTTTGGCAAGTGCTTTTTCTGTATTAATGAATATGATCATGTGATTTTTTTCCTTCTTTAGCCTCTTGGTATAGTATATTATTTACATTGACTGATTTTTGAATTTTTAACCAGACTTCCATACTTGGATTAAATCCCACTTGGTCATAGCACATATAATACTTTTTATATGTTGTTGGATTTGATTTGCTAAATTTTTTGAAGATTTTGCATATAAATTCATAAGAAATATCGGTCTGTAATTTTACTTTTTTTGTACTGTCTTTATCTGATTTGGGCATCAGAATAATAATAAGACTTGTTCTTTGACCATGACTTATTTAGAAGTGCAAAGTTTAATTTTCAAATGTTTGAAGTTTTTTTGTTGTTATTCTCTTTGTTTTTGATTTCTAGTCTGATTCCATTATGGTCAAAGAGCATGCTCTATATGATTTCAATTGATTTTAATTTGTTGAGGCTTGTTTTATGGCACAGGATATGGTCTATCTTGGGGAGAGTACCATTGGCACTGTTTTTAAAAGTGTATTCTGTTATTTTGTGGTAGAATGTTCTACACGTTTTGATTAGATCCTGTTGACTGATTCTGTTGTTCAGATTTTGTATAGCTTTGCTGATATTCTGTCTAGTAGTCCTATCAGTTGCAGAGAAAGGGGTGTTGAAGTCTCCAGCTATAATTGTGCATTTGTCTGTTTCTCCTTTCAGCTCTATCAGTTTGGGGTTCATATAGTTTGAAGATCTTTTGTTTGATATGTGCACATTTAGGATCATTATGTCTTCCCAGTGGATTGATCCCTCTTTGTCTCTACTAGTTTTTCTTTACTGTGAATTATATTTTATTTAATATTTATATAGCCACTTTTGGGTTTTGGGGGGATTTTTTTGGTAACTGTTTACGTGGTATATCTTTTCTATCATTTTATTTTTAACCTTTCTATATCATTGAATTTGAAGTGAATTTCTTATAGACAGCATATAGTTGTCATGTTTTTTTTCCTTTACCCACTCTGCCAATCTTTACCTTCTGACAGGTATATTTAGACCATTTACATTTAAGATAATTATTGGTATATTAGGGCTTAAGTCTATCATTTTATTATTTGTTTTCTGCTTCCTGTGTTTCTCATTCCTCTGTCTCTATTCCTTTTTTTTTTTGGTATCTTATTGTGGGTTATTTGAATATTTTTAGGATTCCATATTGATTTATTTATAGTGCTCGTAAGTAACATCACTTTCTATAGTTTTCTTAATGGTTGCCTTAATTATTACAGTATAGAGACATAGTTATCACAATCTGTTAGTATCATTGTTTTACAACTTCAAGTGAAGAATAGAAACCCTACTTCAATTTAGGTTCCTTTACCCTCCTCACGTTTAAAGCATAATTGTTTTATGTATATCCTCTATCTATATTGAGCACCACACCATATGGTATTATACCTTTTCTTTCTGCAATGAAATATGAGTTAAGAAACTCGTGAGAAGATATTCAATTATATTTACCCATAATTTTTATCCATTTCAGTGTTCTCTTCTTTCTGAATTTCCAAAACCTTCTGTTCTTATTTCCTTTCTTTATCCATATTTCCTCCTTAAAAGCCATTCTTTAAGGATAGGTTTCCTAGCAACAGATTCTCCTAGTTTTTTTTTTTGGTCTGAGAATGCTTTATTTCCCCTTCATGTTAAAGGATAGTTTCACTGGATATAGAAATCATAGTTGACAGTTCCTTTAGTACTTGAAAATGATGTACCACTTCTTCTGGCTCACAGAGTTTCAGGTAAGAATCTGCTGTCATTCAAATTGGTGTTCCCTGTATAAGTTATATGTCATTTCTCTGTGGATGCTTTCACAATTTTTTCCTTGTCTTTAGTTTTCAAAACTTGAATTATGTTTCTTGGCATGGATTTCATTAGATTTATCCTATTCAGGGTTCACTCAACTTCTTAAATCTGTAGTTTATGTCATTTGTCAAATCTATGGAATTTTCAGTTACTATTTAATTGAATACTTTTTCAGTAGCATGCTCTTTCTCCTTTCTTTCTGAGATCTGAAGATAAAATGTTACCTCCTTTGTTATTGTCCCACAGGTCCCCCAAGATTCAGTTAGTTTTTTCATTTTATTTTCTTTCTGTTGTTCAGAATAGATAAATTCTATTAATCTGTTCTCAGGCTCATTGCTTCTGTCCTCTGTCATCTCCACCCTACTACTGAACCCAACCAGCAAGTTTTTATTTTAGTTCTTAACACTTTTCAGTTTTGTAGTTTCCATTTGGTTCTTTTATACAATTTCTGTTTCTTTGGTTATTTTCTTGTTTTCATTTGTTCCAAGATAACTCATAATTACTTGTCAAAACATGTTTATGATGGCTCCTTTAAAGTCCTTGTCAGATAATTCCAATATCTCATTCTTCTTGGTTTTGGTGTATTTAGAGTGTCTTTTCTCATTCATGTTACGATTTACATGGTTCTTGATATGATTAGTGATTTTCTGTAGTCTCTGAAATATTTGAGATGTTATATTATCCAGATTCTGGATCCTATTTAATCTTCGTTTTCATGAGTGCCCCCATTGTAGTATATAGTGAAGGCCAGGTAGGTGTGTATGTTAAGCTTCCTGCTGGGCCCCACCAACACAATACCAGCAAAAGTGGGGCACTTACTCATAATGCCTAGTTGCAGATGGGTGGGGTGTGTATTCAGCTCTCCCCTAGGTGCTGGCAAAGGTTGGGCACCAATCTGCACTGCCTCATTGTCTTGAGTTGGATGGAAGATTACCACCCCCATGGGCCCACTGCCAGCATGGGAGAGGAGGGGAGGACACAGAATGCCACTAGTCCTTCCTCAAACCCTCATTAAATCTGGGTAGAGGTGGGGGCTCGGTTACCTACTGCACTCCATGAGACACCACAGGTAGGGGGAACAGGAGTATCAACTAGTTCAATCCCATTGTTACTGGGTAGGTATGGAGGCCTAGCTCACTGCTGACACTACTGGTAGGGGAAATTGGAGCACTGCCTGTATTTTCCAGGTGGGGAATAGAAGTGCAACTTCCTACCCATCAACACCACCAGGCAGAGGAATCAGAGCACTGCCTGCTTCTCCAGAGCTGGGGTATAGGGTGGAAGGTCTACTGAAACCTCATAGGGGGTGATGGTGCAGGTTTTTCCCTTGGTGTTTGATAGGAGTATGGCATGTATTGCCAAAAAGTTTTTCTGTTTTTGGCCACTCATTTCCTGTTTTTTTGTCTAGAACAGGATGCCTTTTTTGGAGCTTTTTTAGTCAATCCCTATTGGCTTCTGAAGCCCCCTGTAAAGGATATATGGGAGACAATAAAGAAATTCAGGGAACTCACCACTTTGTCATTCCTCAAGACCCAACATCCATATGCAGTCTGCTTTCCTCATCTTTCAGAGCCTTCCTATGCTTTTTGTTGTATGATGCCCAAGGATTTTAGTTGTAAGGAGGATCTTGGAGTAACAGCGCTACTCCATCTTGGCTGAACCAGAAATTCCCTTTTGATTTTAATATTCTCTATGTGACTTTTTTAGAACAAAAATCTCTAAAGTAATTGCCAAATTTAGAGTGCAATTCTCACAAGAAGGTAGGACTTCAAAGACATACATATATTAAGCGAAACATATTTTAAGTGGTCCAATCTTCAATTGGAAGATTCCATTAGAGGGATGTATTTCCATATGTTATTGTCACTTCTCACTTTACATAAGTTCTTATCAGTGAGGATGACATATACTAGTCATTAGAATCACAGAAATAAACAACAAACAAATGGACGGAACCACACTGACTCTTTAAATGGGACGATGAACACCAGAATTGTTGATAGCATGGAGCTACCTTGAGCTGCCCCACTGGTCATCTCAGTGCCATGACCCTTGAGCGTGGAAGTTCACACCTCCATGACAAGCACCACATGGACTGTGTTTTCTCTGTGACTCTCTAATGGAGACCAGATGTTATAAAACTTTAACTCTCCTTTAGGATATAATTATACCATTTCATGGCAGATTTAGAAGGCACAGACTTGGCTTGAGATCCAAACACTCTCCACTGAGATCAGGATAGGTGTTATTCCACAAATCTATCTTACCACACTCTCTTTCCCAGACCTTGGGTTGGCAGTTCATATGAAATGGGTCAAGCTTTATTGTACAAATGTATACTAAGTACACATGTCATATACCAGAGTGGTGAATACCAGCACATGAGATATATCTATTTTGGTCCTCAGTGATTTTTGAATAAATTTCTTGAATTATTTGCCTACCTCAAATTCTTTGTAGAATAAGTGAGGAATAAAGAATCTTTGTTAAACATACATGTATAACTGGATTTTTCAATGAAACAGTTATTTTTCTTTCCAGGTTAACATTGCAAGAGAGCAGATTTGTCTGTGAAATTTGAGGATAAGTAATATACTGGAACTGCAATGCCTATTTCACAGTCTCTACCTACAACAGTTTGACTCATTTTTCAAAACCTAGCCCACAGACCCCCACCTTTGTAGAGGCTTCTTCAATCCCTCCAGCCAAAAGCAATTGATTCTTTATTATATCTTAGTAGAATAATAAATCTTCTTATATTTCTTAGTTTTATAATGTATGCACCCATTTGTCTGATCCTAGACCCTATTATAAATCCCTTGAGGAATTGGAGTAAGTTTTTTTTTTCTTTGTAATTGCCATAAAGTCCAGTATAGCCCCTGCTAAGTGTATAAAAGGTGATCAACAGATATTTTACAGTGATTATCAACTTCAGCTGCACTTTAGACTTGCTTAGAGCACTTTGTAAATTATCCATACCGAGACCCTACCAAGATCAACCAGATCAAAAACTAGAGATAGGGCTTCCCTGGTGGCGCAGTGGTTGAGAGTCCGCCTGCCGATGCAGGGGACACGAGTTCGTGCCCCGGTCCGGGAAGATCCCACGTGCGGCGGAGTGGCTGGGCCCGTGAGCCATGGCCGCTGAGCCTGCGCGTCCAGAGACTGTGCTCCACAACGGGAGAGGCCACAACGGTGAGAGGGACGCGTACCGCAA
>NW_006770071.1:56087-92577 GCF_000442215.2 Lipotes vexillifer
AAAAAAAAAAAAAAAAAAAAAAAACACTAGAGACAGAACCCAGGAACTGGGACTTTTTAAAATGGTCCCCAGGTATGATCTTTGTCCCCAGTTCCTGGCACAGAGCTTCTAAAGCTCTTGGAATTCCCTGAGCAATAAAGTTGATAGGCGCATCTTTTTTTCTAATGAGGCAGCTCTTGGTAGTCCCTATATAGCTTCAGGATGGAAGCTGGTCACCAGAAAAATCAAGCCATCATTAGAAGCTTGGACCTTTCAGCCTCACCCCCAGCCTCCAGAGAGAGAGGAGGGGCTGGAGACTGGATTAATCACCAGTGGCAAGTGATTTAATTAACTCTGTCTATGTTATGAGATCTTCATTTTAAAAAAACCCTAAATGATGAGGTTCAGAGAGCTTCCAGGTTGGTAAATGTATCCATGTGCTGGGAGGGTGGTGTATCCCAACTCCATGGGACAGAAGCTCCTGCACTTTGGACTCTTTTGGACCTCATCCTATGTACCTCTACATCTGGTTGTTGATTTGTATCCTTTACAATATCCTTTATAATGAACTAGTAAAAGTAACTAAAGTGTGTTCCTGAGTTCTCTGAGCTGTTCTGGCAAATTATCAAACCTGAGGAGACGCTTGTGGAAACACTTGATTTATAGCCAGTCAGTCAAAAATACAGGAGTTCCAGGACTTGTGACTACCATCTGAAGGGGCGGGGGTAGGGGAGCAGCCTTGTGGGACTGAGTCCTTAAGCTTTGAACTCTGGGTAGTTGGTGTCAAAATTGAATTGAATTGTTGAACACACAGTTGGTGTCCAGGAAATCAGAGAATTTGTTGTTGGTGTAAGAAAACACCCCACACCAGGGCATCAAAATGTGCAGCCGAAACTGAGGATCTTCTTTTTGGCAGGCAGACAGCCATGTCAGCAGGTACACATGACAGATGTTATGCATGTTTTAACTAAATACAGAGTGAGAGTCAGAAATTCTGTCCTGGTTGTCAGTATCAATAAAGACTGCCCTTGACCAAAAAATTAAAATTTACAAAACTTAAATACTAAACAGATCTCATTACTAAAGAGGATCATTTTATTCAGGGGCCTCAAGCACACATTGTTTTCACAGCGGTAATCTTGAATATTCAACACGTGTATATTGCTTTTGCTCTCAAAACTGATGCAGATGGGGCTTCCCTGGTGGTGCGTAGTGGTTGAGAGTCCGCCTGCCGATGCAGGGGACACGGTTTCGTGCCCCGGTCTGGGAAGATCCCACATGCCGCGGAGCGGCCGCACCCGTGAGCCACGGCCGCTGAGCCTGCGCGTCCGGAGCCTGTGCTCCGCAACGGGAGAGGCCACAACAGTGAGAGGCCCGCGTACCGCAAAAAAAATAAAAATAAAAAAAAAAAACCGATGCAGATGGGGAGCAGGACTGACTGCAGACACAGGCAGAAGAAACCTTTCAGGGATGATGGAAATGTGCTAAAACTGGATTGTGGTGATGGATGCACACCTTTATAAGTTTATTACAAATCATTCAATTATAAAAAATAAAAGAGTAATAAGATGAATTTTAAAAGCACTACAGATAGAATTTACTCTTTCCTGAATTAAGAGCAGTTTTTCAAACTTGAATTATATTCTTAAAAATTAATGTTGGTCATGGATGAACCAGCATAACACCCAAAGGGAACAAGAACCAAGAATGCACCTCTTTGTCCCTGGTACAGCTCTGTCCCTGGGCAGAGTTGTGAGAGAACTGCAGGCTGTTTGCAAGATTCTCTCTCTCCCTCTCACTCCTTTTCAACAGGACAGAATCCAGTATACTACTGGCTTTATTCCCTTTGACCCTGGTACAGTGCTGTCTAGGAGAACCAGTAAAACTACACTGGAATAAAAAGAGCATCTTGTCTTAGCCATGAGATGTTCTTGCTGTTAGGAGTCATGGAATCATATAAGGAAATAGAAGAGGACTGGCCAGAAGGCATCATGTGGGATCTGGGTAATGGAGGACCCCTGAGAGTGTACTCCAGCCAAAGAGGGCAGGTTCAACTTGATGAAAGACCTGGAGTATTGAACAGACTATAACCAGAAGAATATCTGACTAGAAAGGTTATGCTGCTGGCACAAACAGATTGTCTGTAGGGTATGTATTGTATTAGCAGATTTGACCAAGAATATGAGGGGAAAAAACTCATTCAAAACTGTATTCTGGAGAGGGTGTGGAGAAAAGGGAACCCTCCTGCACTGTTGGTGGGAATGTAAACTGATACAGTCACTATGGAGAACAGTATGGAGGTTCCTTAAAAAACTAAAAATAGAACTACTGTATGACCCAGCAATCCCACTACTGGGCATATACCCTGATAAGACTATAATTCAAAAGGACACATGTACCCCAATGTTCATTGCTGCACTATTTACAATAACCAGGACATGGAAACAACCTAAATGTCCAACGACAGATGAATGGATATAGAAGATATGGTACATATATAAAATGGAATATTACTCAGCCATAAAAAGGGACAAAACTGGGTCATTTGTAGAGATGTGGATGGACCTAATATACAAATATTGTATATTAACACATATATGTGGAATCTAGAAGAATGGTACAGATGAACCTATTTTTTGGGCAGGAATAGTGATGTAGACATAGAGAACGGACATGTGGACACAGCGGGGGGAAGGGGAGGGTGGGATGAATTGGGAGATTAGGTATGACATAAATACACTACCATGTGTAAAATAGATAGCTAGTGGGAACCTGCTGTATAGCATAGGGAGCTCAGCTCAGGGCTCTGTGATGACCTAGATGGCGGGGGGCGTCCAAGAGGGAGGGGATATATGTATACATATAGCTGATCCACTTCATTGTACAGCAGAAACTAACACAGCATTGTAAAGCAATTTTTATCCAATTTAAAAAAAAGCCACTACAGCTCTGAAAATAAATAAATAAAGTGTCTGGAGGTACAAATGAACTTATTTACAAAATGGAAAGGGTCACAGAAGCAGAAGACAAACTTATGGTTACCATCGGTAAAAGGGAGGGGGGGATAAATTAGGAGGTTGGGATTAACATACACATACTACTATATATAAAATAGATAACTAATAAGGACCTACTGTATAGCACAGGGAACTCTACTCAATATCCTGTAATAACATATATGGGAAAAGAATCTAAAAAAGAATGGACATACATATATGCATAACTGATTCACTTTGCTGTACACCTGAAACTAACCCAACATTGTAAATCAACTATACTCCAATAAAAATTTTTTTAAAAACACAACTGCATTGGTCTGGTGACTGGCTATCTATGCTGCTCGTTTCTTAATTTCATTTTACTTATATAAGAGAAAACCCTAATTTCTCAGTTCCCCAGACTCTAAAGCAACAGATTCATAACAGTTTCTCTCTGGGAATCCTTTTGAGAAATGATGACATGATGTGCGATGATGCCACTATATTTAAGTAATATTCCCTGAGAAAGTGAACCTCCTCTCTGAGGCCTTGCACTAAAGAGGATAAAAGGTGAGTAAGACAAGTCAGGATGTGAGATTCTTTGAGATCCTGCAATGATAAGCACAGTTAAATTAAGGATTATTGTTAGACATTGTGTATAGCTCAATAGTCTCGATTAAACTTGAGATTTTTAGAATGATATCAGGCTACTCAAGTCACTGCATTAATAAAACAGACATTAGCACCCCATAACAACGTAAGAAATGTGTATGAATCATTTATACGATTTTTTTCTATCAAACGATGTTTGACAATAATCAGATGATAATGAAATGTATAATTAATAATAAAAATGCCAACATCTGTTAGCTTGTTATTACAGACTGATTTTTCAGTGTACTATTTCAAATGTGTCACCATTAACCTAATTTAAATTAAAATCTGCTAAATACAATCTGCTTTCATTAGTTGTTAATTTGGGTTGGCACATGACACCAAGGAGAAGCTTCTCTCTCTGCTATCCCTCCCTACTTCTCTCTCCTGTCCGAACCAAAGATTCCCCCCAGTGTCTTTAAAAACTGGTTGCCTCAACTCAAACATTCTGTCAGCAGATGGATCAGGCTGGCTGGCTGGTTGTTCTCAGCAGCAAAGGATCAGTTCTCCCAGCCTGAGAAAGTAGGACTTGGTCTCAGGAAGAGGGCTGGCCCTCAGCTACAACCTTCTGGCATTCTTCTGTCCTGTCACCTGCATGTCTGTGACGTCCTCCCTCACATCCACGCACAGAGGCCACTGGAGCCTGGCCACTTTCTCTGTCAGGAGGATACGACTCTGCTCCCACCAGGTACCAATCAGTGTGGGGCTTTAAACTACATCCATTCTCAGGCTCATTCAAAGGCTGAGGACAAATCTCTTTAAAGGGACAATCACTGTTGACCAGATGTTTTTCACCAATGAAAAGCATGTGTATAAGATGAGCCTGGAGCATCTTGTAGTGCCAGAAAGTAAGGACCTGCTTTTAAAACAATAAAAAAAATTAAGCCAATATATTGATAGGGATATGGGAAAGGGGCACAGAAGCCAACAGAAAGCTCCCAATGGCCAAAGCTGGAACAACTGGAGGAACAAAGAAGTAAAATAGTATTGACTTATAATTCAAAGTATAAAATAAATATCCATGAATACATGCCATTATAAATAAATGATTAACTGTGTTAACAAATGGAGAGTAAGAGTCAAACCTCCCATGCAGAAGATTCCAAGTAATTTATGGAGGTACCCCCCCCCTCAGGGAGGGGAACTTAACTCTCCATTTCTTAAGGTGTAGGCTGCACGTAGTGACTTCCTCCAGAGAGGACAGAATGGAAAGGGGGGAAAAAAGAGTAAGTAAATTTACAGTGGAGAAACCTGAGAAATCTTACCTCAGCTAGGTGATCAGCACGAACATCAGTGGTTATAAATCATGTTGACAGTTTGTACCTTTGATATGATGTGATGAAAATGGCACTTCACCTGTGTGGTCTTCTTCCCAGTAAAACCCATAGCTCCAATCTTTATTATGAGAAAAACATCATATAAATCCCAGTAGTGGGACATTCTTCAGAATACCCGATGAGCACTCCCCAAAACTGTCAACATCATCAGAAACACGCTGGAAAACTGCCACAGCGAAGAGAAGCCTTAGGAGACCTAACTAAATGTAATGTGTTGTCCTGGGTGGGGTCTTGAAACAGAAAAAGGACATTCGGTAAAAACTAAGGACCTCTAAATAAACTATGGACCTTAGCTAATATAATGTATCAAACTTGGTTCATTAGTATAACAAACGTATCATACTAAGGTGAGCTGTTAATAATAGGGAAAACTGGGTGTGAGGATGTGTGGGACGTCTCTGTAGCTATCTTTTACATTTTTCTGCATATCTAAAACTGTTCTAAAAATAAGGTCTACTTTTTAAAAAGCATGTATAATTCTTTTTCAAGAAATATTGGACACCAGGGATAATTCATAGTGTGAGGAAAAAACAGGCTGGAACCCAGGCGAGATTCCCATGTATGAGTCATCTCACCATCTGCAGGGCTTTCCCTGCAGATGGATGAATCAAGGTGTCTCAGGAAGGGAATTATAAAGAATTGGACCCGCCTTTTAAGATGCAAATATGTGTCTCTTATCTTCAGAAGCTTGCTGTGGTTCTAGAGCCACCCTTGAAATCCTGCCTAACTTCACCTTTAAGAGAACTTGTGAAATCATCTGAGCCTGGAGGGAGCTCAAGGTAATGTCTCATACTCTAGTGAAATTGGTGATTCTTTCACAAATAGGAGATCAGCACCCCTGAAAAATCTTCCAGTGCACTTAAGGGATCACCATAAAGGAAGTTGCTTATTAATTAATTACAATGAATTTTATACAACTATGAGATCTTTTAAAATATTCTGTCTTAACAGCCTCAGATGATACAGTGGAGCTATTTCCTTTTCTCTTTTATGAACTGAGTGCTGTCAGGGTTGGCTGCCTGACTCCTCACTACTTAGGAATGGAGCAAAGACGATGTTACATAATACGCTTCTCAAGTCAAGAGTTAACTAGTCACAAAAAAACATCTAGTTATGTGCACCCAAAGGAATATAATATTAATGATAATATGATATTAATATGGCTATAGCCAGTCTGGGAGAAAAGCTGAAAATTACATACCTTTTTCTTTTTTTTTTTAAAGATCATTTCTTGAACAGAAAGTGGTAATAATAATATTACACACCTACACAGTCCTTTGTATTCAAGAAACCTCAAAGCACTTCACCAATTATTCTTCAAATCCACAGGGCTCACATTTCTTGGGAAAGGAAGTCACTAGTGATAAAAAGCCAGCCTCCAATGGCCTGCCTTTTCAAAGCCAAGTTAAATGGAGCAGAGTGGGAGGAGCGAGGCATTGCTCCAGATCCCCGCAGCTTCTTCTGGCCCTGCGGGTCCCTCCTTTATCCTTTCCCACGTGTTTATGCAGCTTGGGGACCAGGGTGGAATAATGAGTGGCCGTGGTGAGGGGCAAGGACAGCAGGAAACAAAAATCGTTTACAGAAATATGGCCTTAAGCAGATTTTCAAAACACGTGGGAACTCTTCAAGATGTAGGACTAAGAGAGAGTGAGAATTGGGTTTGTTGTTTGTTGGCAGAGGGTCTAGCTGTGAATCCTGGGTCTGTTATTTGTTGTGTGTGTGTAGCCTTAGGAATGTCTGTCTCTCCGTTTCTCTATTTCTGCCTCTCTTTGTCTCTCTGTCTCTTTGTCTGTCTGTCTCTCTCTGCCATTTCCAAAATTTCGGATTCCTAATTCCTTCCTGCCTCATGCTGCTGAAAGTACTTGGGGTAGTGCCTGGAGCTCAGTGGAGGTTAGAGAATCTGCATCTTGGTGAGGCTTGGATCCAGGCTGGCTGGGCTCTTTGGCCAGGAGTTTGTGGGAAATATGGCTCCTTCTGTGCGGAAGAGGTAAGTCCCCTGGCTTGTGGCATCTAAACTCCCATTCCTTAGCCAGGCATCCGGTTTGACAGGACCATTGCTGCCTGCTCCTCTCAAGTCCTACCTGCCTTCACACCTTTTGGCTCTTCAGGCACACTGAACTGTTCTCAGTTCCCATAAATCTCGTGTCTGTACCCACCGCTCCCTCTACCGTGAAACACTATGCTCCCCAGCCCTGCCCACTGGTACTGCTCACTCTAGGAAATGCACCTGAACGAGCACCTGTCTGATAATCCCTACTGTCTGATAGCACTCTGTGTGTACCGCTAAGGTAGGACAGAGCCTGCAGTACTACAGTTGGTTTCTTTGTCTGCCTCCCTTCTAGCCTTGAGGGCTGTATCGCCAGAGCTCAGCACAGTGTCTGACACATGATAGCTACTCAGCAAGTGTTTGCTGAGTGAATCATGATCTGTTTCCCAGCCTTCTTAATGGAGGCGGCCTACCTAACTTGGTGATGATAACAAAATCAGACCTTTCTGTCTGATTTTAGAACTCAATTGATGAACATTATTGTTCTGTACAAAGATATGTCATATGCCTATTAAGGTAGATTCTAAAGCAGCCAGTGCCAGTGGAGGCTTTAGCTGTGAGGACCAACAGAAATAGAGCAAGTCTGAGCGGGAAGAAACCGAGATAACTAGTTCAACCCTCTCTTTTTACAGATGGGTAAACTGAGGTGCAGAGCTTAAATGTCTTGCAAAGGTCATTCAGAGAATGCTGTGATTTTTTTGACTCAGATCTCAGTGTTCTTTCTACTCTTCACCCTGTGATAGAAACAGATAAGCACACACACACTCAATAAATACCTGCTGAGCACCCACTATGAGGACAGCAGGGAACATGGCTTTTAGGGCACCCAAAGCCACAGGCCTTACCCTCGAAGGCTTCTCCATCTAGCTGGACAGGCAGGGCATGCACACATCTAGATACAAGCAATACAGCAATCCAAGGGGAGCCACAAGGAGTCAGAAGAACTGGAGTGGTCCAACCAGAATCTGTGAGAGAGAGCAAAGGAGACAATGTATTGAGCAGAAAGAGAGTGGACCGTGACCTCCAGGGCGATGAGGCTGAATATGCAATAATGGTGGAGAAGCAAGGACAGAGCAAATAAGGCAGGAGGGGTTGGGGTGATGTATGATTTTATCCTGTGCTTTTACTGTGAACCACTTTGGATACTGTTTTAGAAAATGGCAGAGTGACTAGGTATAATGAGAGGTGGAGATGGTGATGGATGCAGGGATAGGAATAGAGATGGAGAGTGAGGCAGAGGTAGAGATGGAGATAGAAATAGAGCAAAAGAGGCAGAAATAGTGCTAGAGATAGGGATTATTCCAAAGTCCCACTCCTAGGAAGGATTCCCCAAGTACACAAGAAAAAAGAGGTTAGAGGTGTGCAAATCTCTACTCAGTCATATATGTCAGATATCTTTTTCTGTGGTCACCACAACTTGTATTGACAGGAAGACAATTCGTGATGGATACACCACACACAGTGAGTACAGAGGCTTAAATCTAGTGCTTTGCACACACGACCTCTGCTTCTCTGATGAAGAACGTATTTTGGACTAATTACCACGAATGGACTTGGCTCTCTGTGCCACCGAGAGCTTCCAGGGCCTGCATGCTCATTGCTTTGGAAGATCTGACAAACAGAGGAGAATGTGTCTTGCTTGCACAGTGCAACCTCTCAGTGCCTCCAGCAAGGCTTCATATGCAGGTTTGAAGGAGGCAGGGGCAAGGCTTAGCAATCGGTTTCAAATATACAACCCTGCTGCCGTGTCTGACATGGTAGAGCAGGTCTTCTCAAACTTCTATGTACGTGCTGCTTACCCGGGGACGTTATTAAAATGCAGATTATGATTGAGTGGATCTCTCCTAGGGCTTGGGATTCTGCATTCATAACAAACCTCCAAGGGATGCTGACACTCGTCACAGGCAAGATTGTAAAGCATGTCTTTTAGGACAGTCAGCTGATCCCCCGTGGTCTAGATTAGTGACCCCCATCCCCGGGTACACTTGGGGGGCTTTTAAAAAATACCTATGCCAGGTCTCATCCCAGCCTTTCTGTTTTATTTGCTGTGAAGTATTGAAAATCATTCAAAGACTAAAATACTTGTACCATTCTTTGTTCTCCTACTTAATGTTTAACTCCTTCAAATATCATATACTTTTAAACAATCAGTTTTTGGCATATTGTGGATTCTGAATGCATGCATGGTTGATAAATGAGAGAAAACGACATACAGATGTTAAGTGCATATGCGTTACACAGCATTAAAATCATTGTGTCATAGATAATGTCATATCATTTAAGTAAAACTAATTATGATAAAATTGGACTGCATCAACTATACACTTGGATGGAATTAATTCTAGCTTTCCTCTCACTTATAATAAGGAGGGCTTTTCTGGGTCAAATAGTTTGTACAGGTGGGTCATGGAAACAAGTGTTTCCTTGGGCCTGTCCTGTTCTTACCAACTGTAGGTGTTTCCTTTTGGAGGCCGGATTTAGTCTCAAAGGACTAAATGAAGCTTACCAACATTAGGGGAAGGACTAAAATTAGCTGACTGGAGATTTTTCAGGGACACAACGTGCTGATCTGTGTGTCTCTAAAAGGGCAAACACATCTGTTTCCAAGATGACAAAAGAATATCCACTCTGGTGAAGATGTTGAGATCAACCTCTCACAGTGAACTAGGCATGTGGGTGCTGGGACTCTATCTGAGATCTGGTTGGGTTCCAAACCTGTTTCGTTGCTGGCAGCTTTGATAATCCAAAGAAGAAGGGAAAAGGAAGCTTGGCCAAATTGTGATGCTTTAGCCCCTTATTGGAAACATCTTTAAGAAAACAGTCAAGTTGTACATAATGAGCATCTTCCTTTCATCTCCTTTTTCCTCTTCTCATCTGTTGTGTTATTGCTGTCGTCATCACTGTAACAATTTGCAACTGAAGGGGCCACTTCTCCCTCTCTGAAGGCACCAGCATATGCCGTCACATGTGTTTCACAAAACATCCAGGAAACAGTGAATCCTTCCACATTTGCTTCTTGTCCAGCCCACTCCCTGGCCTTCTTTCCTAGTCTTCTCTTTACATAGACTGACTTACTTGTAGGTGGTCACAGAATGGGTGTGAGGTGTGTGCCAGGCAGACTGAAGCAGGATATTTGAGGTCATGAAGGCTATGTAGACATGAGAACTGACTGAAAACATTTGGAAGTCTCTCCGTTTTAAAACAAGAAAAAGACACTTCTAAAGAAGGTTACATTAGTGGAATCATTTGACGGGAAGAAAAAAAATCTCCTAATGGTATTTTCAAGATTTTTAGAGTAGAAGGAAGAAAATGAAATTGCTGTAGCTAAGCTGGAAATGTTCTGTGAGCAGAGTGATTGTGAATCACTGTATTCTCTCGAAGCTTGCAGGGCTAAGTATATACTGAACCATATTCACGCTTAGGACTATGCACTCACTCTCTTAGGTGTGATGACAAAAGCAGCAGGAAGTTTTTCAACTTCAGGATAAGAGTGAAAGGAAATGACTGCTTGTGTGAGTAGGACTGGATTTACTTATTCGCCAGGCAAACGTGTCCCCTTTGGCAAAATATGTTACTAGGTGAAAAATGTGTCACTATCCATCATCTTCTCTGAGAGAAAACTGTGGTAAACAAATTTCATGAAAGAACAGGATCTTCGGAGACTGAAATGTCAGCATTTAGGTTCCATCCAGACTGAAGCTGTGACCAATAATAATCAAGCAGAACCGTGGTTAATTGTGCAGCAACCTACACCCTCCGTATTCCACTAAGTCCCCGGGGCGGGGGGGGTGACCACTTTGTTTTTTCTCGTCGCTGCTGACTCAATGACACGTACAATTTTAGCTTACTATGGGTTTTCCAAAGACAAGACAAAGCAACATAGTTTGGCTACATAGTTTAAACGTTGTAATTAGTTTTCCTATGAGCGCAATATTATGGATATAAAGTGTACTTTACAATGGAGTGGGCTTTAACTACCAAGATATACACCTTTCTAAGGAGGCCATATTAAAACAAGTTAATAGTATGTCAACAAGTACCAACATGTACATAAAAATGGAATATTGTCTGGTTTGTTTTCATGCAGAGAGCTAGTTCTGCTGGCATCTGTCAAGGGCTATTGAAGCTCACTTTGAGCTATAACAAGATTACATGACTGGAATTGTATTAATTGAAAACCTTTATTTTTCAGGCTGACAAATGCAATACCTGATAAGTTATGGGGGGGGTACACACTTAAGAAATATTGAGTATTTTTTGCTAGTGCAAATGTGCCTGTGCATATATTTTTCCACATTAACACAAACATATGGATTTTTTAATGACAAAACACATATGTATATAAAGAAAGAGGAGAAAATCGGAACACATTCATTCTTAAATCAGTCTGCTCAAGTGCAGATGAGATTAATTTCACACATTGTGAATCTTTAAAGTTCTACTGGAGCTTTCCTAGATCAGAATTCACCCTGAGCACACCCAATCCAATAGTGGACAAAGGAAGTCGGCACCGACAGCTTTCATGAAGGCAAATTATGCAGTGAATCTAAATAGCCTGAATGTATTCTATAGATTGTAAGGTGGTGGTAGTTTATAACCTCCCACAGCTCAGAAGCAGTGGGACACTCCCTAATACTGGAATGGAGACTTCACATTCCATCCCAAAGCAGAACAGAGGGATGGTAGCTGAAATATTCCTCTCCATACACTCACATGCTCATATTCTGGACAACTGGGGGATATAAAACCCAACAGATAACAAAAGAAGACTGTAGGGCTTCCCTGGTGGCGCAGTGGTTGGGAGTCCGCCTGCCGATGCGGGGGACGTGGGTTCGTGCCGCAGTCCGGGAGGATCCCACATGCCGCGGAGCGGCTGGACCTGCGCGTCCGGAGCCTGTGCTCTGCAATGGGAGAGGCCACAGCGGTGAGAGGCCCGTGTACCGCAAAAAAAAAAACAAAAAAACAAACAAAAATATTATTAAAAAAAAAAAAAAAAGAAGACTGTAAACCTACTTGATGATACAAAACATATGATATAGCTAGCTATGAGTAATATACATCCACCTGTATATTTATGTGTAAATATATATATATGTCTTTTTAGCTGCCTATTTTAACATGTCAATATAATATCAATGATACAAAATATATATATATAAAATACATCCACATGGGTATTTATGTATGACCACATATGTATATCTGCATATAAATGTGTATACATGTGTATGTACTTTGAATAGGCCTATTTTAACATATATTTATAATACTGACATCATTACCATGAGAAACCCATTTAATAGTGGGAATAAACAGTCATCCCTGTAGCTCTGTGTGGCTGTCTCAATGGTATAAGGAAGAGAAAGGCTTAGGTATAAAGAACTGGATACAAGGCTTTATGTGTCACTTAAACAGAAGCATAGAGTCAGACAGATGGAAGAGACACATCTCAGAGATGTATCTGTGGGGCAAAATGTACTAAAAATAAATGCCTGACACAGATGACACTGACTCATTCAAAGCTGAACTGCACTGAGCTATCAGACCATTATCAGCTGATGGGAGAACAACTATCCAACACCAATCAAAACGGCCTGCACAGGAAGTGGCTTCCCTCAGAGACCTTCACAAAAATAGAGGGGAAAAACGGCACCAGCCACAAGTCATCAAAAGAAAGGGCTACTACTCTTCCTTGTGCAAATGCCTGCAGGACCAACAGATGGCAGTTCACTTTCATAGAAGCCAAATCCCTACAACTTTTCAAAGATATTGCCACAAAATAGCTCCTGTAGGCAGTTTCCATAATGAAAGAGTGAGGGCTGATAGTGTACTCTTAAAACTTCCTTCTTGGGCTTCCCTGGTGGCGCAGTGGTTGAGAATCTGCCTGCCAATGCAGGGGACACGGGTTCGAGCCCTGGTCTGGGAGGATCCCATGTGCTGTGGAGCAACTAAACCCGTGCACCACAACTGAGCCTGCGCTCTAGAGCCCGCGAGCCACATCTACTGAGCCCGCGTGCCACAGCTACTGAGCCTGCGTGTCTGGAGCCTGTGCTCCACAAGAGAGGCCGTGATAGTGAGAGGCCCGCGCACTGCGATGAAGAATGGCCCCCGCTTGCCACAACTAGAGAAGCACTCGCACAGAAACGAAGACCCAACACAGCCATAAATAAATAATTAATTAATTAATTAAAATTGCAACCTCTCTTTAAAAAACAAAAAAACAAAAAAGAACTTCCTTCTCCACCAGCTCAGAGTCTCGGCTAAAGAAACATTACAGGGAAAAGTATAGGCTACGCTGAAAGTATTTCTTGTTAATAAAGCTGCTTACCATCCCCAGGTAATAAAACAGAGGCTGGAGCCAGATTACTGGTCCCTGGTGTCCCCTCTCAACCATTATCACCAACACAGATAACATGTACTGAGCACCAGTGATGTGCCAGTAACGTGCTAAGCACGTGGAGGTACGTCCTCCTAGCAATCTTGGGAAGGAGATTCTAGCATCAAATTAACTGACTTGCACAAAGTTACATTGCTAGTTAAGTGCAGGGTCAGGAGTAGACCCAGGTTTGTCTTACTTGAGAGACCTAGCCCAGAACTACTGTGCTAAACAACCTCATCCAATGTGTCCATGTACCATAGACGATGCCAAAGTCACCTGGAGAGGGGCTTATGATACAAAAAGCATGGCAACATCTCATCCAAGAAACCACTCTGGCTACTTGGGAACTCACAGCTGAGTCATTTTTGCTTAATTCAAATTTGAAGATATGCTGCCTAGCACATAAGAAATACTCAATATAAATACTAATATATATTGTGATATATATGTGCACGTGTGTGTGTGTGTGTGTGTGTCTGTAAATATACACATAGACATACAGCTGACCCCAACTCAGTAATTAATTGCTATTAATTGCTGATTTCCCTCTCAATAGATCAAGGTATCATGCATTTGTATAGTAGTTTGTATCACAGGTAGCTTTCATTTCAAAACTCACATTTATTAACTCATTTTATCTTTACAATAACACCGAAATATAGGCAAATCAATCATTTTTGCTTCCATTCTACAGATCAGGAAAATGAGGCTCAAAAGGATTAGGTAATTCACCAAAAACCACAAGGCTGGTACCACACCTACCCTGGGCCATGAGTCCAGAGTGGTATTTCTCTTACTCTGCTGCATCTCAAGTCTGTTCAGATTTCCTGGGAAACAGGAAAATGGCATTCACGTTTGCTGACATGTTCTAAGAAGGAAATTTAAGTATCTGGAAGTTAATACCGATCATTCTGTGTCATTGGTTCATTAGAACAGTCAATGTTTGTATCTGTTCTTTGTTTACTGCTTGCTAGTGAATGTAATCACCTATATGCTGTTTTCTTATTTCTGATCTTATTAATAACTTTCAGAAAAAGCTCTACCTTAATGATATGAAGGGGTAAAGGTCCATTTTCCTTTTCCTTTAGTGTATGTAACCTATAAGCCATCAAAAAGTTAGTAAGCTTCAATTAATGGGACACAAACACAAACACGAAATACACAAACCCTGCCATCAAAGAGCTTCTACCAGTGGAAATTAGTCTGTCTGATTCCCAATCAACGCATGACTGAGCTGGCTGAGGTCTTTAAACCAGAGTTAATCCACCCTCACATTATAAATCTTGACAGGTAAGGAATATTCTAGAGTAAGGCAGTCACCCAGGATCTTCCCATGCCCTGCCCCTATTTTCAATCCTAATTTATTCTCAGTAGATCTTCTAGGTCCGACCTCCTGATTCTACTATATATTCTTCCCATGTTACCTACTGGATTTTGCACCCTTTCTGATGTTCATCTCAGCAGTTTTGCAACTTCTGTGTCCTACACATTTTCTGATATACTATTAACAGTACTGAGCGTTTAGTAGCAGCTAAATCTTTTAAATCTTCATTTGCAGTTCATATAACAGTTGTGTTAAATTGTACTATAAAGTAGTCCTGTTTAAAAAAAAAAACTTCTTTAGTATGTGGCTTGTAGAAATTTTTAAAAGTGAACTTGGGTTTGTTTTCTCATGCAGTATGCCGATGGGTGCTATCAGAGCCTCTCTGCCATCACTATAATGTAATATCATTATTACACCACACTGAAATGTGTTCATAATCAGAGGTTGTTTTTAGCTTTATTCTTTCTTCAGAGGTGTTATATATTTACTGATGATACTGTTCCTTCCTGAATATATGAACACTCCAAAGAGTTTATCTTGGGGAGATTTTGAGGAAGAATCATATTTGTAAAAGATGAAGGCTGTATCTTCAGTTTTTCATTTACATTCTTATGAGGGTGAGATGCATTTTTCTTGTTGTTCAGTGCTTTATCCTTTTCATCTGTTGTTCTGTGGTCACAGTGACCTTAGCTATGTAGCAGCCTTCCCCAAATGTATTGAGCGCAGAAAAATAGTTACTTAGAAAGATCTGACCGAAAAAACAAACAAACAGAAAAACAACTACACAATTTCTGATATGCTATTGACAGTGCCTCTGATATGCTATTGACTCCTTGCCTTGCTATCTGGTCCCAAGGAAACCCACCCATGTACCCCCATGAAGGGCTAGGGTTTCAAAGTGCTGCTTCATTTCCATAGGACAATACCTATATCGTAGGAGACACGCATTCATGTTTGTTAAATGAATAAATGACCATAATCCAAAATACATTACAACACAAGTTTTGTATAACAACAACAAAAAAAGCTAATCTTCACCATGAATACCTCCAGGAAAGGAAACTGTGAGATACTGATAAATGAATCAGTGGCATCCAAACATTAGTTCCTTTTAGATCTGAAAAAATCATATGTCAACATTTTGCCAGTCTATTAATCAGTGTTATTATTTTGTATTCTCCTCTCTTCCAAGATATACATGTTTTGCTACACTGTTAGCTAAAGAAGTTACATTTCAAGTGCATGGTAGAGGATTCTCTAACAAATCTATCTGTACTTTCCTAGTACTGGTCTAGTCCATATGAGGAATACAATGAAAATAAACAAATTAGCGTCTCCTGTTTAGGCACTTAAAGACTTGGAACTAAAAACTAACAAACACTCAAGAAACAATTAGAGAACATATTGGTAAGGAATAAACTGACTGGTTACATGCTTTGGACAATGTGTTCTAGGAATTCAGAAAAGTGACAGATCATCAATAGAAATTTAATGGAAGTCAGGAGTTGAATTGAGTCTAGATTGTTCTCTTGCCCCAGGTGCCAGGCTCTGCAGATCAGTCACCAAGACCTGGGGGGTCTGTTCTTTACAGTCTCTTTTCTATCCATCCCCTCCTTCTTTTTCCCACTGCCACCATCTCAGTTCAAGGATTTGAGCCCTAGTGGAACCGTTGGGACTGTGGTGACTTGGGAGGAATCTCTGGTCCCTAACTTGGTATCACAGAGTAGTATTTGAGTTCTGGTTTTGCCAAGAGAGGTGTGAAATTCTCTGGGTCCCAGTTTCCCCCACTTGTATTAAATGAGATAAATGTGGAAGCACTTCGTAAAAGGTCAATTTCTATAGAAATTTATAGGATTATTGTTCTTAACCCTCAGTCTGCACTGTGTGCCCCTATTTTCCTGTCTCCAGACAATACCTCACACCAGCAAGGCAATCATTTTCCTCAAGCGTCCCCTTGATTATGCACTTCTTACGCGGGCCTCTCACTGTTGTGGCCTCTCACTGTTGTGGCCTCTCACATTGTGGAGCACAGGCTCCGGACGTGCAGGCTCAGCGGCCATGGCTCACGGGCCCAGCCGCTCCACGGCATGTGGGATCTTCCCAGACCGGGACACGAACCCGTGTCCCCTGCATCGGCAGGCGGACTCCCCTGCGCCACCAGGGAAGCCCGATTATGCACTTCTTAATGAGAAAGACTTCATCAGGCTATACAGTTAGGCCCCAAACCTCACCTCCCTGCCCAGCTTTATCAACCACTGCCACCCTGTGTGAATCTTCCTTCAGCCCAGCGGTACCAATCACTCCCTTGTGCTTTGCAGCCACTGCATCTTGCCTCTGCCTGAGCACACCTTGGATGATGAGAAGTCTGTGTGCCATTCAGCAATGGCCTGCTTAAATGCTGGAGCACTTCCCTAATTTCCCAAGTTGGTGGTGATCCCCTCCTACTCTTACTATTCATAACCTCGTCTTCTGAATCCTTTTTAGGCCCCCCGCACATCATATTCTGCTCTACCTTCACCAGGAAACTGTAACTCCTGGTGGTCAGGAAATAATTCTTTTATTTGGAATTCCCTACTCTTTTTAAACAGTACTTTGCATATAGGAGGTCCACTCAGTTAATGTTGAGTGAATGAATGCTTCTAAGATATAAAAAAGATGAGAGAGAAAAACAAAAACCAAAATCTATTGTTTTCAGAAGCTATGCCACCAGATCTTTCTTTGTGTGTTTTTTTGAGCTTGCAGGGGACTAGTATGTGAAGAGTTAAGAAGAGTTTTACTAACAACGGCAGCTGTTTGTGGGGGAGCTCAAGGACATTATGAGATTAGCAGGAATAAGACTTTGAAGTCTGTGCTAGTCGCTGGAATTCCCCAGTCTCCCTCTCCACCCCCAGCTACCCCCTTCTCTTCTTCAAAATCCCCACCCCTCTCCAATTCCCAGGGAGTATTCAAAATGCAACTGTGGAATTATGTAGCTAGATAATGCTGAGTACTTTTGGGGTCATATTTACAGCAAGAAGTCCTTGCTGGGCATTCTTTGGTCCACCCCAAGTATAGGCTGTGCTCCTATGGTATGAACTATTAAAATAATCATGATGATGATGATGATGATGATGATAAACAATTTTACATGTTGCTTGTGTCCCCCACACATCTCCAAAAAAAGCAAGGTCCAAACAAAGATTCAAAGCAAGGTCCAAACAAAGATTCAAAGACTGGCTCGGTGCTATAATTGGCTCATTGGTGTCTCATTTATTAAAGAAAGTGATCATTTTAGTCTCTGATTTGCCTCAGACTTAGATATTCACCATAATGCTGTTCGCCATCAGTGAGTGGAAGTATTTTTAAGGGGCCTTCAGTCCAGCTATAATAAAGCTGATTTTTAAATCAAATCATCGGTCAGTAACAGCAACCAAAATTATCTAAGTATTGAAACGTACAGGAGCCTATTACTCCTTGTACACAGAGTTTGTGGTGCCCAAAACTCAAGAACCCCGATAGACTTAACCTCTGTGTATACTTAATACTCCCAATTCTCCTTTGCTAGGAAAGGGCATGATAAAAATATTTGTCTTCTTAGCAGATAAACATGCCCATACACCTGGCAAGGTATAATTGAGGGAAGATCAGTTTACAAGGAAAATGCAAGATAATGAGAAATTTTCTTAAATCAAGGCTTTACATAGAAAAACTTTAAATAGAACCGTAACCTGAAGCTATTCACATGTAAGCATTCTTAATGTGCGATGGAATCTGCACATAAAAAGAAACTTGACTCTGCAGGAAATAATAGAGACTCTTCAAATATGTGATGAAAATAAAAAAGCAGAGAAAATCGACTGCTAGTGCTTATTCCCTAGAACCCGTGCGCTCTTCCCTAATTCAGAGAAAATGCCAGCTCCTTCACAGCAAAGCCTGACTAGAATAGAGCTGATACCACCGGTGTCTCCTTCATCTGCTGAATGTTCCTTTGACTGACTTGCTCTTTTCTATACAGAGCCTGAAGGTTCTCCAGCAGCCACTTAGAGACCCAGTGGCTCTGCAAAACTTTGCCTAAACACCCCCAACAGCAGTAATTATTATCTTTGTGATTCAGTGAGGTGCACTTAAAATAATTATTGAATGTGGATTACTAGTAATTGGTATGCCTTGTCTACGCAACAATATTGAAAGTTCCTTGGTGGTTAAAAAAAAAAAGAAAAATTCTTTTGTATGCTGCATAGGAAACAGCCACACGAAGGCATGCATGTGTGTTGAAGGTATGCTTATCCATGAATAAATGAAGAATTAATCAAGGATTAAATAATGCCTCATCCGTTCCTAAATCACTGTAAGGCATCATTGATACATTCAACACATGAGACTTACTTACATTGTTCCAGGCACAGTAACCAGGTTCTGGAAAGTCAGCGGTGAAGAAAATAGGGTACCTGCCCTTGGGCATTCATAATGACTTGGAATCTTATCTCCCATATTGATGTGACTATAAATCTTCCACCAAAGTCATAACCTAAGATGAGGAAGAAAGAAGGGAGGATGATAACCTTTCCATTCCACTCCAAACTGGGAGACTCGTCCTCTTTCAGTTCAAGTCAGTGGTGGTAGATTACCACTTATGCCACTGTTCAGCCAGTTTTTAATTACGTGATGGATCTGACCCTTCTCTCCATAACTTGCATGACCCCTTATCGAGAAGGGTGGAGTAAATGGGCTTCAATGGTTACACAACCCTTGGAATTCAATGGATCTCAACCTGGCTCCACATTCAAATAACTTGGGATGCTTTTAAATAAATTACAGATGCCTTGTCCTCACCCACAGAGATTCGAATTAACTGCCCCAGGTTGGGATTTGGGCATTCATATTTTCTTATTTAACTTCCTAGGTGATTCTGACATGAAGCCAGGGTTGAGAACTACTGTCATAATTCCTGTCTGTTCATAATGATATTCTTAAATCTTTCTGAATAGAAAGTCAGGAACCTAACAGGGAATAGTATGTGCACATGTATTGTTTCTGTAAATACAAGTATCTTAAATAAGATTATAAGAAGTACAGGAAATTTACATGGATCAATATCATATTGTTTTTAAATGACCATGCACATTATTTTAAATACTGCAAATATTTGGAAAACCATCATAGGAGGAACAGAGGTCATAGGATTAAACAAACAAAGCCCTACAAATTATTAATGTGTTCTTCAAATTCTCTATTTCAGAGCTTCTCTATACCTCAGCTTTCTCATCTATATGTTAGGGATACCAAAGTTTACCTCTGAGAGCTATTTTAAATGTTAAATGAATACTCAAATACAATTGATCCTTACTGTTCACAGATTCAGTAATTGTGAATTAGCATACTTGCCAAAATTTATTTGTAACTCCAAAGTCAAACTTGTTTGATTTTTCACTTGCACTTTCCTGGTTATTTATGGACACGTGGAGTGATGAAAATTTTGAGTTGCTTAACACATTCCCAGCTGAAGTCAGACAAGGCTACGCTTTGCCTTTTTGTTTCAGCCTTCATACCGGAAACAGTTGTCCTTTCATGGCCTATTTATTGCCTTTTTTTTTTTTTTTAACATTTTTTTGCTTTTTTTTTTGGTAATTTCACTGTCTCACAAAATGGTCCCCAAGTACAGTGCTGAAGTGCTGTCTAGCGTTCCCAAGTGCAAGAATGCTGTGATGTGCATTATGGAGAAAATGCATGTGTTAGATAAGCTTCACTCAGGCATGAGTTATGCTGTTGGCCATGAGTTCAATGTTAATGAATCCATGAACAATGAACAATATATAGTAAATAGGAGCCTTTAAACAAAAACACACATATGAAACAAGGTTATATATTGATCCGTTGACATAAATGTTGGGTGACAGAGGCTCACAGGAACTTAACCCTGTGTTTCCCCCAGGAGCAATTGTTCAATATTCTCTACTTCAATGGTTGTGGTGACTTTATAGAGTATAACTACTATGAATAACAGGAATTGACTGTATAAAGTGTCTGGAACATAATTCTTGCTAGAAAATATTAGTTTCTATGCTCTTCTCGTGCATTATTAGAAGTTGTCATCTTTAAATTATTTTAGAATTAAGTCCAGATATCAATGGACACATTAATTCTATTTGTAATAGAATCCTTATCTGTTAACGACAATTCCATGTGAGCTTCTGCTGTCTAGAATTGAGCCTTCTATAATAGTGAGACTTCAAGAAAGTCTTCAAACTCAAAAATAGCTAGAAAAATAAGAGTCCTTTTAGCAGCGAAGAAGCATCCCAGCACCAAATGCAGCTGATAAAAGCTGCCATATGGATGGGAAGAGCCCCTTGCTGAAATATTAAGCCTGCAAACAGCTACAAAACATGCAGAGAAGGATGATGATCAGTGGATGGTGACATCAATTAGAAGCACAGACAGGCATGCAAACCAGTAGACACTCTGACAGTGGAAAACAATGAGTGACAAAAGAGAAAAAAAGAGAACAGCTACAACTATTAGGGCGCAAAGAATGCCCTATGTAATGCCTGTAACCCTAGAGCGTATCAAGCTGCCATGTTGAAAACACGTCATCCAACAAAGTACTCTCTTGTTCACCCATTATACTGAATGACAGAACTACTCTAAATACTCTGAACAATAGAATGTGTGCAATCTCTGCAGTAGATCAGAGCATTGGAAAAAAAATGGGCAGTTTGATTTGTCTTCCTCTAGTGAAAAGATGGAAGCAAAAAAGTAATGCTGATAACATTTATAGACAAAAATGGGTGAGCATAAATGAATGATAGCAAGTCAACTGAGTAGTAAGCTTTTAAGCCCTAATATCAGAATTAAGAATGAAAAGCTATTAAATATTTGTAGGTTCTGAGTGCCTTAAAACTGTACGTAGTGACACATTTAGGATTTCTGTGTAAAGGAAGTAATATGATTCCCCATGTGTTGAAGTTGCTTTTACGTCCTTTAGCAGAGTTTTATGGTTTTCTTCAATGCAATCCTACTCATTCTTAGTGTTTTCCTAGGTTTTTAACATTGTTAGTTACTATTGTCATGAACAGTACTTTTTCCACTTTAATTTTGAACTAGAGGTTACAAGTATACAAGGAAGTTAATGATTTTTGCATTTCCTATTTTTTATTAAATTTACTTTAAAATTTAATTCAGAAAGAGAAAGAATGTATCTAAAAACAATGCATGTTCTCCTCCTTTGCAACATTTATACCTTTGTTTTTTGATCCAGCAAAACTTAAGCTAGAATTTACAGAAAAATTTATTCCATGCAGTGACAGAAGGGTTTAATTTCTGCATTCTGACGTGGATGTAACATTTGTCTTTTCTAAGAATTATGGTGGTGGTTGGTTTGAGATAGATATCTTTATGATGCTAATGAAGTATTATTCTTTACCTAATACGTTATTGACCTTTTTAAAAAATTAGAAGACATTAAATTTCACCCCAAATTTTCAACATCTTTCAATAAATTCATACATTTTATCGTTTGAACAACAAATGTAGTTAATCATATTAATAAATATACTAAACCATCCTTGCTTTCCTGGAGGGAAAGGGGAGAGCCTTCACAGTTGTAATGTATTATAGTATCAATATTTTCTCAATTCTTAAATGCCATCAGTAATTATGGTAAAGAACCTTTCAAAGAGAAAAAGAAACATTACTATGTAAGATATATATATGGTTTATAAGGTGCTTCTCAATTTCAAAAACATTAAAATGTGAAAAAATGTATAACTTAGAATTAAAGATATAAAATAGAAGACTTCTGAATTTAAATTTCAAAGATTAATTTTTATTTTAGCAACAGAATTCATAAATGGCAATGAACAAAGCTATCTTTGTTCAATTTTGGTATTGGATTATGCAATCCTTGCCCCCACAACACTTCCAAAGATTTGGTCCGTCATCTTCTATAATCTATTATGATATCTTATGTAATCATAGGTTATCACATTAGTCACAATAGTTATACAATAGTAGCAATTTGTGTTAAAAGAAAAAGTTAAATTATATTAGGCACATTCTGTTTAAGAAAGCATAGGAGACTATCATTCAACTTCCATAGATACACATATACACACACACAGGAGCACACAGACACACAGCAGTTTAGAATATAAAACTGTTTAGAATATAAAAAGAAGAAATGATATCATTTTAAATAACAACAAAAATTATTAGGAATAAGCTTAACAAGAAATCAGCATGATTTGTCAAAGAAAACCATTGAGGAACAAAAAGGGCATACCTTATCCTTAAACAGGAGGTCTTAGTATTATTAAGATGTCAATTTTCAAATTAGTGAATTTTCTAGAATCTAAATTAAAATATCAATGGAATATTTTAAATTAGAAAAACAGATTCTAAAGTCCTCGTGGCAAAACGAACACATGGGAACAGTCAGAAAAGTTCAGAAAAATAGAAATAATAAGTGAGCTGTAACTCAAGTGCTGTATAAATGTATTTCCACATTAAATAATCTGGTACTAGCACATTATATACAAACAGAACAATAAAATAGGATAGAGTCCAGTTCCAAATATATTTAGAAAACTTGGTATATGATAAATATAATGTTAAAATCAATGGAGAAACAGGAGTTGTTCAATAAAATGGTAATGGGAAAGTGGCCAGCCATCTGCAAAAGAATAAGGCTACATTGTTAGCAAATACAAATGGATTCACTAGTCAAGTGTTTTTAAAAAATGAAAAACATATGGAATCATAATTTTTGTGTTGTTGTTTTGTTGTTGTTGTTTAAAAACTTGGGAGTGGGAAAGGTTTTTGTAAGCACAAAAATGATGACTGATAAATTTGATTACAAAATTAAAAGTCTTCACATGACTAAAATATTTTTAGGTGACAAATTTATATTTGTATGCCATAACAAAGGGATGATTTCCTTTATATGTACAAAGTTCTTAAAATTCAATAAATTAAGGGGTGAAGATCATGAATACAGAGCTTACAGAAAAGAAATACAAATGGTTTATCAATGTAAGAAAGCTGGTTAACCTCACTTAAAGTTAAAAATATGTAAATTAAAATAACAATAACATTTTTACCTAAAAATTAGGAAAGTTTGAGTATACATGTTGTCAAGTGTTTGTGGAAACTGATACTCTCATTATAATTTGATGTAACTTCTGTAAAGGGTAACTTGGTGATACATATTAAAGTTTGACTAGCACATACTCTGTAACCCAGAAGTTGCTTTTTTAGGAATTTATATAAAATATGTAATTGCACATGTACTCAAATACAATAATAATAGTTATAATGGTAGCTATCATTTATCAATCATTTGTTATAGACCAAGCATTACTCAAAGTGCTTTACATATAATACCAATTTATTTAATCCATTCAAACATCCTATAAATTATGCATCGTTTAGGAGTGCTGTTAGCTGCAAGTAACCAAATACCCAATTTAGAAGTGTATTATCTAATTAAACAAGAAGTTTGGAAGAAAGTGATCCTACACTCAGATCTGTGGTATAGCAGTTTGGGCTCTTGTTGATGCCTTAGCAGTTCTCTTGACCTTCTGATGGTGGCAAGAAGGCTGCAGCAGCTCTGATCATCACAGTCTCACAAAATGTCAGATGGTAGCATTAGAAGCAGGAAGCAAACCAGTGCCTCCTTAGTCCATCTCTTTTGATCAGGAGCAAAAGTCTTTCTAGAAGCCTCACCCAGCACAAACTTCCACTTATATTTCACTGGACAGGTAATATTAATTGCAACACTTATTTGAGCACTTAACAGTTACCAGACCCTGCTATAAGTTCTTTATATCCATCCACTCATTTAATCTTCACAACATTTTTTAATGCAGTAGGGACTATTATTATCACCTCTTACATGAAAAGAGTTTAAGTAACTTGTCCAAGTTTACACAGCTAATAAATGCTGGACCCAGGTTCTGACTTCACAGTCACACTTTTTTTTCTTTTTTTTTTTTTTTGCGGTACACAGGCCTCTCACTACTGTGGCCTCTCCCATTGCGGAGCACTGGCTCCGGATGCGCAGGCTCAGCGGCCATGGCTCACAGGCCCAGCCACTCCGCAGCATGTAGGATCTTCCCAGACCGGGGCACGAACCCGTGTCCCCTGCATCGGCAGGTGGACTCCCAAGCACCGCGCCACCAGGGAAGCCACAGTCACACTTTTAAACAATGAACCAAACCATATTGACAGATCGTGTGCCTCTGCTTAAACAGATCACTGACAAAGGGCATTGTGATTGCCAGTCTTGCTAAAACCAATCATTGTTTATCCTCTAGAACTAGGGAAGGGACTCAACTTACCCAAGTAGTATATTGTGTGGGCCAACAAGACAAAGTCAGTGTTCTAAATCTTAAAAAAGAAGGAGGAAATAGCTGTTGGGTAGGCAAGTGAAAGTATCTGTGATAGATAAGTGCTACTGTTGTCCCCAGTAAACAAATAAAGAAACTGAGACATAGAGTAAATTACTTGCCTGAGGTCACACTACTTGTGAGGGACATAAGATATTTCTTGAAAAGTTGTAGTAAATGCCTGGAAATGATCTAAATTGTATGAATAGGAGGCCAAATTAAATAAATTATGGAGATTGGTGCACTACGATAATGTGTAACTTTTTTTTACATGGGATAGATCTATATGTAAATGTATAAAGAGACTTATTATATGTTCTAAGCTTAAAAAATAAGAGTATCAAGATACAGAAAACTGTGTATGAAATGTGGGCCAAAATAACACATAGACATATGTAGACTTACATGCTTGCATAGGATCTGTTTGCCTAGTTCTGGACAGATATACAAGTAACTAATAACAGGACTTGCTCTGAGAAAGTGGACCCAGTGATCAGGGAACGAAGAAAAATTACTTTTGGGGGATAGTTTTTTGTAATATTTGAATTTTTGCCATATACATGTATTGCTTTTTCAATTAAAATATTTAGTTTATTTAAAAACTAATTTTGATGTTACAAGTGACATTTTTCTGTATACAGCATCTCACAAACTTCCTGAAGATCTTGAAGAGTTGATTTTTTGCTATATTTCTTTACACTTGTTTGGACAGTTTACAGGAACTCATGTTTTCAAATGCAAATTTAAATAATTTGAAAAGCAATCATAGTCTGCTGCTTTCATCTGTTAATAAAGTTAGGTTTTGGATAAAGAAACACAGTAACATTTGCCAAATGTCTTCCTAGAGCCAAAGAGAGCCAGTCAGTTTTGGACTCTCAGCGATAGATATCAGTTCTTTTTCGTATTTACTTAATTTTCTTAGGAAGCCAAGTAAAAGAAAAGTAGATTTTCTTTCTTAATCAACTTTAAGTACCACTTTCGTCCCTGCACATTTCTTTAAGGAACATTTACCTGACAGCCCCCCTTCCCTCCTCCCTCCTCCGTAAAATTTCCAATATGCTCTTCCCCTGGGAAACTGTTTCATAAGAGATGCATATGAAGACTGAACTTGACTCTATTTGTTTTTGAGGTGGCCTATTTTAAATGCCTTCTTTTTAGATTCTTTTACATCTTTTTTTTTCCTCTTAAACAAAAATGAAATGAAAATTGATGATAATGAAAATACTGATGATATAATCTCTGTCTACCAGACTAAATTTAAGATTTTCTAAATCCATTTTGGCGTCGACACCTTGGCACTGCCCTGCTAAATCTACAATCCTTAAGATTTTCTGGGTGAGGGGTGAAGCTATGGAAACTGCATGAAGAGCTGGCTTCTTACACTCTCTCCTGAAGGGAGGAACTCAGAGAGAAAAGCAGTATTAGTGAAAAGCTCATTCCAGGAAGTGAACAGAAGAACTGAAGCTCTGGCTCTGTGGGAAAACGGAAACTTTGAAGGTAATGCTTGTGCGTCCAAGAAGAATAATGACCAGCTTGTGTCCTGAGAAGGTGATGCTGGAGTCCTTTTGTTCAAAGCAAAACCACGTTGCCTGGTTACAGAGAGATTTTGCTCTAAATGTCAGAAGTTTACGCAGGAGTAGAGTTAGAACCCACATCCCTAAAACAAAGCAAAAAAAATTTTTAAATGATGCTAACACAAAACTTTGTTATTCAGACACATTTCTTGTCCCAGCTGGGCAATCATCCCAGGAGTCTTGCACAAATCATGGTTAAAAGTGCTCAGTTGCTTCTTCATTTCATTATTTGATTGACCTGAGGCCCCTTCCTAGCTGGTCACTACAGACTTTAATTGTGGTATGCAAATCCCAGATATGTACCTGATTTGCCTCACCTTGGAAGCACAAGAAGAGCTGGTGGGATTGTATGTTAGAGTGTATCAGTGTGTGTCTAGGTGTTTGGGAAGGTGACAGGTTGCGGTGTTTCCAATGCTGTGCATTCAAAAGAGATGCAGTGTTGGAGCAGCAGTATTCCCCCCTCCCACTGTCTCCCCCACAAACAGGCAATCAGAGTAATATAGTGTGATTGTGTTGTATCCTCACTGTCCTTATGTACCATCTCCGAGAGCAGCAAAACTACTATCAGCGGAACGACAGTTCAAATCATCTCTGTGATTCTGCCATTCTCTTTGAATGAAGCACTGAAACCTAAAATTAGCCAAGTCTTTATGAAATAGCATTCATCTCTGTTTTAACTGCTAATGACAGTGTTGTAAAATGATAAAAGCCAGAAAATTCTGTTATTAGCTCATCACTCTTTGTGCATTCTTCTTAGAATTTACCTTCCTCGGTCTCTATATGAACCCTAAACGTGTCCAAATACATTTAATTGGACAAATACCAAAAGATTCAGTGATAGCCTGCCCCAATAGGCATTCTCTTTGTTTACATATTTACATAACTTCTTAGGAGTTAATTTCTTTTAAACTTGTATTTTAAACAAACAGTATATGAATTCAGTTCAACTCAATACATGTATTTTGAGTTGACTAGAACACACCCTTGAGTCTAGTAGAACACAAAAAAGGTTTTTTTAAGCAGATGGCATTTCACCTAGATTGAGAGGTTAGATTGCAGGAGACAAGAAGGAGATCAAAGTGGTTATTGTTCACACAGGAGATACATTGCCTCATGTAGAATGAAAACAGTTATAGATATGGTTAAGTCAAGAGTGTGTATTTTGGGAATGGCAAATAGTTCAGTTGGGATGAAACAGCCCTATGCTACATGTTGGGGAGAAGTAGGCTCAAAAAGTAAGTTAAGACCATACTCCAGAAGTCCTCAAAGATCAGCATAAAGTACTCATAATATATTTTAAAGCAATTTTGATGATCAAATGAAGTAACATACATAAGGCATTTAATAGTGCCTGATACAACGTGGGTGCCCAACATCAACTCCTTTAATTTTGTGAGTAGTTGGAGCCCTTACAGATTACACAGACACTAATAATTTTCAGAAGGAATGCTGTAAGAACATTGTTCATTGTGAAAAAGGCCAAGCGTATTCAACAAGGGAAAAGTACTTTATTCCAACTAGTAAGGTACTTGAAATCTTTCACTCCTCTGGCCAGTAAACTGTTTATTCTGACTCAATGCAGTGTCACTAAAGCTGAGTTACCTTATTTCCTGATCCTGAATTAATCCCAGATTGATGTCTGAAACACCTGATTCAGGATTTTGCTTTGTTTTGTTTCCACGGTCGTAATTGGGTTGGGAGCTTTGAAAAGAAACGTTTAAATGTAAACTGGTGCTAGAGCTTCCAGTGTCCAGAAATAAAAATCAGTGAAATTTAGTGTCACAGAAAGGAAGCACCTGGAATACAGTGATTATAGTTCTTCACCAAAATTCTGAAACAAAATTCATCAAAAGATCTCAGTGCTTCTTTGAATTGAAGGCAGCCTGTGAACTGTAATTTGAAAACTGAACTGCTGGATTTTCCCAGATATTCTAGCGGTAGATGGGAGAAGAGAAAAGAAGTTTGAAAATGCAGCTGTCCTTCAAAAAATCTAGGCATATGGACATGATACTGAAACTCATCTAACCCAGCTCTCTTGTTTGGAGATGCAGAAATGCAGCTCCACAAATGCATAGTGGTTGCCCATGGGCTCCCAGATCATAAGGAGCACTCATGGGATCAGAACCTGAGTCTTTAGACTTCTGGGTCTGTTTTTTTTTTTTTTTTTTTTTGCGGTACGCGGGCCTCTCACTGTTGTGGCCTCTCCCGTTGCGGAGCACAGGCTCCGGACGCACAGGCTCAGCGGCCATGGCTCACGGGCCCAGCCGCTCCGCGGCATGTGGGATCCTCCCGGATCAGGGCACGAACCCGTGTCCCCTGCATCAGCAGGCGGATTCCCAACCACTGCACCACCAGGGAAGCCCGGTCTGTTCATATTTTACTGTGTCAGATTTCTTCATCTTGGCTGAGTAGATATTTTTCTTATGAATAAAAAAATCTAGAAATCAGTGTTAAAACAAATCTGAAGACTAATGACACTGGATACATTAATAGAGCCTCAGAGCAAAACAGTTTTCAACCCAAGGTATTATGTCTACAGCAGATATTACTTATTGGGTTGGCCGAAACTTTCATTCGTTTTTTTTTTTTTTTTTCCATAAGATGGCTCTAGTAGCACTTAGTTGTCTTTAACTTCATTTGAAAAAGCAACATTTTCGGCATATTATGCTGTATTGTTTCAAGAAAGGTAAAAACACATCTGAAACGCAAAACAAAGATTTGTGCAGTGTATGGAGAAGGTTGCTGTGACTGATCAAACATGTCAAAAGTGGTTGGCGAAGTTTCGTGCTGGCGATTTCTCACTAGACGATGCGCCACGGTTGTGGTAGACCAGTTGAAGTTGATAGCGATCAAATCGAGACACTAATTGAGAATAATAAACGTTATACCATGCGGGAGATAGCCGACGTACTCAAAATGTCCAAATCAAGCGCTGAAAATCATTTGCACCAGCTTGGTTATGTTAATCGCTTTGATGTTTGGGTTCCACATAAGTTAAGCGAAAAAAACCTTCCTGACTGTATTTCCTCATGAGATTCTCTACTGAAAGGTACGAAAAACGTTCCGTTTCTAAAACAAATTGTGATGGGTGATGAAAAGTGGATACTGTACAATAATGTGGAAAGGAAGAGACCGTGGGGCAAGTGAAATAAACCACCAACCACACCAAAGGCCAGTCTTCGTCCATAGAAGGTGATGTTGTGTATATGGTGGGATTGGAAAGGAGTTCTCTATTATGAGCTCTTTCCAGAAAACCAAACGATTAATTCCCAATTAGACCAACTGAAAGCAGCACCCGACGAAAAGTGTCCAGAATTAGTCAACAGAAAACGCATTATCTTCCATCAGGATAATGCAAGACCACATGTTTCTTTGATGACCAGGCAAAAACTGTTACAGCTTGGCTGGGAAGTTCTGATTCATCTGCCATATTCACCAGACATTGCACCTCGAATTTCCATTTATTTCAGTCTTTACAAAGTTCTCTTAATGGAAAAATTGTCAAGTCCTTGTTAGACTGTAAAAGGCACCTGGACCAGTTCTTTGCTCAAAAAGATAAAAAGTTTTGGGAAGATGGAATTATGAAGTTGCCTGAAAAATGGCAGAAGGTAGTGGAACAAAATGGTGAATACGTTGTTCAATAAAGTTTTTGGTGAAAATGAAAAATGTGTCTTTTATTTTTACTTAAAACCTGAACGCACTTTTTGGCCAACCCAATATTTATAGTTAGTCCTGCTCAACTAACATACATTTATACCCACATATACACATAAAATGGTGACACTCGTTTTACATTTATAAAGTGCCTACCTTATGCTTTACAAATGCAGGCACAACTACAGAGGAATTTGCTCCGATTGGGTTCTTTTTGAAGATTCCTATATATATAGCTGAGTTCTGTTTATAGAATATCTAGTGAGCTCCTACTACATGTGCCAGGCAAAATTCTAGGGAGCAGTGATTCCAATTAAGAAATCTCCTTAAGTCTTCTTAAAAAATGCAATAAAATAGTTATTTAGACCCAAATCTGTACTATGACATGAACTGAACCATTTATTATGTGTTACAGCCATTAAATATTCAAAAACAAATAAAAGACCAGTATAACTATAATTTGTATCAGGTGTCTAACAATCCCTCCTCAACAGGAGGTGAACCTAGGCAGATCTATTAACATCTCTATGAGGTCACTTCCTCAGGAGGAATGAGTTCCCTTTCTTGGTCCTGCTTTTCATTTTCCTTTTCCTGTGTCCAGTGTACACCTCTCCTGTCCTCTTTACTTGAACCTCACCAATCTGTAGCGATTAGCCACTTCCTAGGATCAGAACTGAACATCTAATTGCAAATTTTCCAAGCATTTTCTTTGAGGTTGTTCAAAGCTCACCTCTAGAGTTGGGTTTTACCAATCAACTCCTTATGCTATTCACAGCATTTGCACGAATTGGACAGATAGATGCAAATTCTGGGCAGGCTCTGTGAACAGCTTCAGCAACCATGGCTGCTACAGAACTGCTATTGCCATGGAAGGATTGTATGCACCTCCCTAGCTTTAATGGGGAGTCGGGGAAGTAGGTAAAACTTCCCAGGCTGAGTGTCACCAAAAGATCCTGTCTCCTCTAAGAAGCACTTTATGCTTCGTAAGTTAATGTCTTTCTCTGTCAAATACGCCCCTAGCCATAGCAAATGTACATTGACTTGGTAGGGTTTGTTATTTAACTTTTTAATTTAAATTGTGTTTATGAATGATTCTTGGTATTCTCAGCCCTTGAGTAGGAAGAAGGGAGGGTCAAAGGAAAACTATTCACCACTCTCTATGCGGCTTTAGACCATCTCCTCTACTCTTGTGTTATAAGCTGCTGTTTTCCATCTTCCCTTTCCATCCTTTCTGCCTTTTCTTCCCATTCCTGTCTTGTTCATGTTTTGTCTTTTATTTTCTGCATTTCCTGCCCAGTCTTGCTCCCATCCTCTCAACTTTTCAGGAAGACAGAACAGCTGGTGGGCAAAGAGGACGATCATGTCAGAGACAGGGTGTAGGCAGACTTTGCCTTGGGTAAATATGTTCAGTCCCTTTTTTAAGAAACGTTTACTGGGCTTCCCTGGTGGCGCAGTGGTTGGGAGTCCACCTGACGATGCAGGGGACGCGGGTTCGTGCCCCGGTCCGGGAAGACCCCGCGTGCCGCGGAGCGTCTGGGCCCGTGGGCCATGGCCGCTGGGCCTGCGCGTCCGGAGCCTGTGCGCCTCAACAGTGAGAGGCCCGTGTACCGCAAAAAAAAAAAAAAAAAAAAAAAAAAAAAAAGAAGAAAAAAAAAAAAGAAGAAAAAAAAAAAAGAAGAAAAAAAAAAAAGAAGAAAAAAAAAAAAGAAGAAAAAAAAAAAAGAAGAAAAAAAAAAAAGAAGAAAAAAAAAAAAGAAGAAAAAAAAAAAAGAAGAAAAAAAAAAAAGAAGAAAAAAAAAAAAGAAGAAAAAAAAAAAAGAAGAAAAAAAAAAAAGAAGAAAAAAAAAAAAGAAGAAAAAAAAAAAAGAAGAAAAAAAAAAAAGAAGAAAAAAAAAAAAGAAGAAAAAAAAAAAAGAAGAAAAAAAAAAAAGAAGAAAAAAAAAAAAGAAGAAAAAAAAAAAAGAAGAAAAAAAAAAAAAAAAAAAAAAAAAAAAAGAGAGAGAAAAGAAAGAAACGTTTACCCTTATTGACTAGGCTAGAAGAACTAGTCAGCGTTAGATCAGTTTTAGCACTCACATTTTCACAGATGAAGAAACAGCCTTAGGGAATTAAGTTTGGCAACAGTATAGCCAAGAGTATCCAGAATAAATTCAGAGTTCCGGGGCTCTTCCTGTTGTTGGATCATGTGTCCCAATTCTTAGAGTGTAAAATATTGCTGTCCTAAAATTAGGTGATTGTCACTAATACTTGGATGGCCCCAGTAGCATGAGAATTCAGATTTCCAAAACATTTATAGTAAAATTTTCAGCCAGCAGTTAAAAGAAATTTTACATGACACCTTTTTCTGAACTTACAAAAATGCTTTTGTTTACCAATTCCTACCCGAATGTTCTGCTCTAACAGTGTTTATTTACATCTTCACTGCGCCATGAGAGTTCTGTGAAAGAAAACAAGAAATAGAACTGTCATCCTGTTTCAAGAAGTTGAGCCCAGACATGTCTCTATATATAAAGGCAAGGCCAGTGCCCTAAGAAAAATCCCTATTTTACCCCTGTTGAGTAATTGTACTAGGAATTATATTTAACACCAGCCTGGCTTGGGTAAATTTATGACATTTAAGGGATAATCCCTTGCTTAGTGATCAACTCCTTTATTTTCATTTAGGAGAACGGGGGAGGCTGCACCTGAGAGAATGTTTTCAAAAAGGCAAATACTATGGATTCGTGGCACCTTTCCAAAACCAGAGCAGTGTAGGGGTAGCAAGACAGAGACAAGGATCATAGGTATTTACACCCCTCAGTATGCAGAGTACAGTGGTGAAGTTTTTTCTGCTCTAATAGAATTTTCTCTTCTTACAGTTATCAAAATGCAGCTAAATTCCTCCCACTATGACCCACTTGTAAGAATCCCCTGCTCTTTTAGTTCTTGCTCCCTAGTCTCTATAATTAGGGAATGTGTGTTCATCACATGAACAGCAAATGAAGCTTTACAATGTGAATGCATTTTAAGTGTTTGCAAAGTACTTTCTAAATTATTACCATCATCATCATGGCCCTTATGTGGTCTTAAATGGCCCTAAATAAGCTGCCATGTAGGATGTTCAGCTACCCCGAGGCTGGGAGAGAGCCCAAGCCACGTGGAGAGGCCACTCCTAGGCACTCCAGTCAGCAGTTCCAACCGAGTTCAGCCTTGGAGTCATTGCAGCCTAATCGTCCAACATGGGAGTGAAGAAGCCTCCAGATGATTTCAGCACCAGCTGTTCAGTCACCCCCAGCCTTCAGGTCTTTCCACCTGAAGCACCAAAAATCATGGAGCAGAGCCAAGCCACCCCCACTGCACCCTCTCCAAAATCCTGAACCCCAGAATCTGTGAGCATAATCAAAGAGTCGTATTGTGCCACTACATCTTGGGGTGGCTTGTTAAAACCAAGAATAACTGGAACAATCACCGCCATCATCATTAATGAACTTGTCATTCTGAAGTTTTAATTTTCTGAAGCCCTAAATGGTTGTATAGAACGCCGGGGGTATGTAAAAACACTCTTCAAGCACAACATAATCAAATTTTGTGTGGAGCTACAAGCATTCCCTAGAACATCAGGCCTCATGCTTCATAGAAAGCTACATGAAGCTTGGATTGGGTGAACCCCTTGAGAATCCAGATAGTTCCATAAACTGTGGCACTGAGGGAGGTGTCCAGGTTTCTGGGGACCCAGTTGGGCAGCCTCCAAGATAGGAAAGTTTTCCCTTCTCTTTTTATTCCCATATACGTATTCTCTGTTTCTGTTCTGACATTTTAAAAAATTTTAATTCTCTGCTTAAAAATCTTCTTAAACAAATACAGTTAATTAAAATGTTCATGGAATTTGTTTTGGAAAAATTAAAGCCTTAGTATTACTACTGTGGAATATTTCTTCATCTCCAAGCTTACTCCAGAGTGTCATTGATAATGAATTCCACTGACTTTGTTTCCCCTTTGATATACCTTGTAGCCGGGAATATACTCTGTAAAAACAGTAATCTAAAACGATGCACAGTATTAATGGCTCTGAAATAACTTGGGTCAGTTTGTTCTGTGTCATACTATAAACATCTTATTGATCTAACACTGGAAAGCGTTAGACTCAGATGAAGTCAGACCTATCCCAGCCTGGGCTTGGCTAACTAATTCCCACTCTGCTGTTTATAACATGTACACTATTCCAACAGCTTATGTATAAAGAGCTGGGTAATATATGGGCTGTATTCTGCTCCTAGCTGCTTGCTCTGGTTTCGTACATCTCAGAAATTACAAAATCAATGAGATAAATGCCTCCCTGCCTTCCATCTACCTCTCTCTGCATGCTCCACTTCCAGAAACCAAAAGCTTATTTCAACCTGTAGAGTGAGACCCTCTGCAGATTGGGAAGCAACAGTCTCTTCCAACACCTTAATGTCATTGTTCCTTGACCTAATGAATAGTTTCTTTGTCCTTACCACAGCTGGCCTCTTTCTGCCACTGCAGCTTCATCTCTCCCCTGTTCCCCACATTGCATTGAGGTGCTCTCCTTTCTGAATGCTGTTCCTTCAGTTCCCACCCAGGCTAAGTCTTGCCCCCGTGCTCTTCCTCTGCTGGAGTACCCTCCCATCTTCCAGCCGTCCCTCCACCCTCAGCCCTTGCCTACTCCGCAGTAAATGTATTACAGTTCCGTTCTCATTGTAAGGTAACTCCTTTTTAGTTTTTAAAAATTTCAAACATACAGAAAAGTTAGAATATATTACAGTGGATATCCGTGTAGACTCACCAACTGTTATCTTACTGCCTTTGGCCTCATCTTCTTTCTTTTTTTTTTTTAAATTTCATTAAAGAATTGTTGATTGATTGATTGATTTTTATTTTATTTATTTATTTTTATTTTGGTACGCGGGCCTCTCACTGTTGTGGCCTCTCCCGTTGCGGAGCACAGGCTCAGCGGCCATGGCTCACGGGCCCAGCCGCTCCGCGGCATGTGGGATCTTCCCGGACGGGAGCACGAACCTGTGTCCCTTGCATCGGCAGGCGGACTCTCAACCACTGCGCCACCAGGGAAGCCCAAGAATTGTTGATTTATAATGTTGTGTTGATTTCATCTGCATCTTTCTATCTGACTTTTCTTTTCCTTTTCTGAATGGTTTAAAAGCAAGTTGGGCAGAGCAGTCAGGCCATTTTATCCCTGACTATTTGGGCACAGGACTCCTCAGAACAAGGTCATTCTTAAAGCACCACCTTTTGAAGTCCTTCCTGACACCTCCTCACAAACGGAACCCTTACCTCAGCTTTTGAGCCTCCCCCTCCCCATTCTCACATATACACCTTGATTTCAGCATCTGTAACTCGTACTTGATAGCAGTTTATAAGGCTGTATCTTCTTAATCAGCTGTAAACTCCTAAGAGCAGGGCTCCTTTTCTTATTATTCTCAGTATCGTCAGTGCCCGGCCCAATGCCTGGCATATGGGACATGCTTATCAACTGTTAGCCAAATAAATGAATGGCTGAAGGAGGACAGTCCTCTCTTGGTTTCCTGTCCCAGAATTCCAAAGCCACTCATCCCCTTGGGTATCAGCCATGCCTGCCTTGACAATCTGAAGGCTGCTTTCTCATTCTCCAGGGCTACTATTCAGAACTCTTATCACCCTCTCACCCCAGCCTCATTTCTTTTACTATCAGAAGATGACCCAGCATGTCACTTCACACATATCTGTCAATTCCTCTGTCAATTCCTTCTCCTCCATGCCTGTATCTGTCCTTTCCTTCTAAGTTATTTCAGAGGAAGAAACATCTTTCTTCCTTTGCTGTACAACACTTGCATCTGTGCTTCATCACACCCTGTTCTATGTGTGTAGAACAAACTGCCTCAGGGTCTGACCTGGACTTGAATCCTAGCTCTAACATGTTGCAGCTGTTTCCAGCCTCTCTTCTTCTAGAATATGGGAATTATGTTGTTACCGTAAGTAATGGTAAGTTTCAGTAACTGTTGTGAAACAACTACCTGGCATTCACTCTCTTGCCAGTCAGTTTGCACTAGTCCCCGTCCTTCCCCAAAGCACATGGAGTTACTTCCCTCATTCTGCACCTTTGAGCATGTCACCCCTGCCTGAAATGTCCTTAGCACTTCTCCACCTGGAGAAATTCTGCCATCTTTCAAGATCTTGTTCAAGTAGCACACTTGCCATGAGGCATTCCT
>NW_006770071.1:92669-96115 GCF_000442215.2 Lipotes vexillifer
CATTCCTGGATTATGATGCCCTCCTCTTAAACACTCAGGAACAAAAACCAGAATTAGTCAATCCCTTCTCTATGCTCTCTTAACCTTCCATAGACACCTTTACAAAATATTCTTATGTTGCATTGTGAACACCTGTGGAGGGGCTGTCATACTCACTGCTCTGTGAGCTGTAGTGTCTTCGTTTGTCTTACACACACACGTGCTAAAGCCACCACCAGGAACGTGATATGTTACCTGAGAAACAATTATATTTTGCAAAGTGTCTTGAGTGAGAAGGGTATGGTTCCTGGGTGTCTGTCCTTGCTTGGTTAACGGTGTGCTTGACTGGAGACCCAAGGTGAAAACTCGCGGGGAGTCTTGGCCAGTGCACAGCAGAAAGCTGGTGAGAAATGGGGAAGCCATTCTTCAATAACATCTTCCTATCACTGTAGACTAGACTCCCTTGAAATAATGCTTAGGAAGTTTTCTATTCCCATGATGAGCACAAGAAAAACTTCTAAGGGATGAAAATAGTTAAGGAATTGAGGTTTGAAGAACAAAAGGAATCTCCAGTGCCTCCTTCCTGTATGTACACACACACTTCAGCACTTAGGAAACCACTCACCTCCTTTTCTCCCTCACTTTTAAAGGGCTGCTATTAAATTCCCATGTCCAGTGCTTTTCTTGTGGGTATCTGCTTTTTCCTCGTGTTGTGTTAGTTACCCAGCATTAGCCAACCTATTTTTTGTAGTGAGAAATATTACACAGTAGTATTTTATAAGGATTTTGCTTTCCATTTAATTACTTACAATAAGTACATTTTGTAAACCAAGTTAGCATTCCTGAGAAAACAATGGTATTGTCAAGATGATAGCTTTGGATTTAGATTATATTTTGATAAGAGAATATAGAAAAATATCTTTGTGTTTTTATTCCATTTTCAAAGAAATTGGTGGTGGGTTTTTCTCTACTAATTTAAACATTTCCCTGCAGTGTTGATAACTCAAAGCAAATCTCATTATACACAGTGCATAAGAACTCGAAAATGCTGCTGAATTGAGTTGAAAAATGAGACTGAGTAGTTTTGGCTAGATATGGTAGCTGTTCCAAGAATTTTAAAAATACCTATCATTTGGCTTGTCAGTATACTAGGCGATGTAGGTTATACAAGAGAACCGCCAGTAGTGACCCATGCTCTCAAGGGTATGTACAAATGTGGACATAGGTCAAATTATAAAATAATGCAGTACAGTATCTGTAACTATGGCAAGTGTATAAAAGGTATCGATGAAATCCACAGGAAATGGCATTAATGAAAAACATTTGAGAACTGGAAAGAGAAACTTAAACAGAAAAGCAGGTAGGGTTTGAATAGGTAGGTAGGGGGACTTCAGACAAAAGAAAAGATCATAGCTTTGGGGAGCACAAGGAATAAATCAGGCCTGTTGGAGTACTGGGTAATGGAAGGAATAACATATTTGAGGCTCAGAGATGGAAAACTTGGGTTGACAAAGTAAGGATCCAAGTGGTAAGTGAGCAGGAAAAACGTGTCTTTTACTACCATAAAAGATGGATTGGAAAGGGACAACATTGGAAGCAGGAGTAGCAGTTCAGAGGCTATTACAGTATTTTAGGTTTGAAAACCTGGTGGTGGTAGCAATAAAATGGGATCAAAGAGATGTGAAGGAGGAAGCTATACAGCTTGGTAACTGGGTCGATATAAGGGCAAGCAAGAGAGAAAGAACTTGAGCAGAGAGGAATATGGTATCAGTGCTTACAGTGGAATAGGGAGTTGAAACATCCTGATTTGAGGACGAGCATATGTGATTATGTTTGTAAAAATAACTACTACTATTATTTGAGCATTTACTGCATGCCAGGTAGTCTGCTAGTAATAATAGCAAACATTTACACTGGAGTCCTATGTGTCAGACACTGTTCTAAAAACACGACCTATATGAATTCATAGAAGACTTTCAAATCCCTGTGTGATATTATTATCACATGTAATCCTTATACTATTTCTACATGATATTTTTATCTCCCTTTTACGAAGAAAGGAGCTGAAGCACAGAGAGGTTAAGTGACTCGCTAAAGGTCACACACAAAACCAGGACTCAAAACCAGGTAGCCTGGCTCCAGAGCCTGAACTCTTAACCGCTCTGCTATGCTGCTAAGCACTTCACATGCCTTAACTAATCACATTGGACAGAGCCCAGCAACAGTGAGAAATGGCTTTCCTGATCATTCCCATTTTACACATCAAAAACTCTTACAAAGTGAAGCACTGGGGGGAATGCCACTACTCTACTGTGTATAGACCCCAAACAATCATGAGAGAAGGCAAAACCTAAGATATATGTAAAAGTCAACGGCATGGAAATTGAAACCCTGAAAGTAGTGGAAATAGTGAGGAACATAGGGTTAAATCCTGAGTTTTAAGAAAAATATATGCCAGTAATATTTTAATTAACTTGAAGTAGGTAAATTACTGATGTAATTTATTCTGTCACCAAGTTTTATTAAAATGTTTATTGGCAATCCTGAGTACATGTATTAATGATATCAATAAAAACGTTTGGACTAGAGTTTATTTTCCTAATTGTATCAGCTTCTTTTTCTGGTTAAATAATGATAATTATATAACATCAGTATGAAAGTTTCACTCAACCTGAGTTGCTTCTTTTTATTTCTCCACTCTAGGCAATGTATTAATAATTAGAATAATTCAGTGCAACATAATAAATATGACCTAATAATACTTAATCACATTAATAGTGTAAGTGGCAAAAATTAAATGACATTCAGAAATGTGCCTACAATTATAACAAAGCACTTGGGTTATCAGAAAGACAGGGAACTTTTTCAAATGGGATTCGTATTGCAAGCCAACTCCTTTAGCTTCTGATGCCAGAGAAAGAAAGATCCGCTATCTCCCTGGTTGCTGTTGAGAACAGGGGAGGGCCACTTCTGCATGTTTCACTGGGTCCTGAACAGCATATGCCCCTAACCTGGCAATCTTCCCTACCCATAGAAAATCCCCCAGTGGCCAGATATCCATTTGAGCCACATCCCCACAATTACTCTTTGCGAAGGGAAAAAAGAACTAAATTATTTACAAGAGTAAAATCTGCACCCAATCATAAGAAGCCTGAGGCTAAAAATCGGTTGTATACTTTTCTTCTTTCTGAAATAATATTAAGCTCGGGCATATATAATTATACAGGAACCACTAGGCTATGAAGGATGAGAAAATATAACACAATTATCTCTTCACAGACCTTAACTGAAATCTGACAGAAATCAACATGAGCTGAGAACACTCTCCCTCCCCTTTTCCCTCTGCCACTTAACCCCTGCTTTCAAATGGCTGTCTACCAGAATCCACATCTGCGAATGCTGCCTACACTCCTGTCACACGAGGACGACTGGGCTGGTCCATAAAGCATTCAGCAGGGGATGGCCCA
>NW_006770071.1:96175-101288 GCF_000442215.2 Lipotes vexillifer
TGCAGGAAAGTTGTTGTTTTGATGCAGTGGCAACACTGTAAGCTTCACAATCAGCTGAAAACCAGCCCAGTCTATGGGGCAAAGGCAGCTCTGCTCAGGAACTTGCAGTGAGATAGGAAAAGGAAGAAGAAAAGCTATCACGTGGGCATGTTGGGGGCAGGGGGGATTCGCACCAGGATAATTGGGAGAAGAAAGATAATGAAAGGAAACCGAGGAGTTAATTTCTAATTTCCCAACTAGCCTGATGCCTACAGAAATGCCCTTCTGCCCACGTAGGAAAACTGGCAGGCGTAGCATATAAAGGTCTGTGTGGGAGAAGTAATGCAGTGATCCCATCCCTTTGGATACGTCTTCAGGCGGTGCCCTGTGTGAGGTGCTTTCTCAAGCTAGTTTTTCTGCAACACCTCTGTCTTTCACCTGGTTCAGTCTTTGCATACTCTCCTTTTGGCAGTGTCATCTACCTTTGTCCCCGGACACCCTCTGTAGCTCTCCCATCATCCTGTGCAGCCTATGGGACATACCCACCCTCCACACCAAACCAGCTCTGGCTCCCGGGTCCCCATCCTGGGCAAAGTGTCCCCGAGGCCCACTGGCTTGAACCCCTATAAAGTGAAACAGGGAAAATATGCTGTTGCTATAGCAGAATCATTTCCAAATAAGAACTCAGTGTCTATTTCAAAAATCAGTTTTAGGGTAATGTTCAAATCTCTGAAATATCCTCAAGCCTGGCTCTTTCTCCTGGTAGAAGGGAGAGTGACAAGGAAGGGTTGGTAGGAAAGAAGTAGGTTGTAGAAAGCACATCTGATTCCTCGGCCATCATCATCATGTCATCAGAAATCCCTGGGGCCACGTTAAACCCTTGTGATTCTACTTGCATACAGCACAGTTTTGAGAAAGCTTGATTCGTGATGAAAACATCATCAATTAACTATTGTTTGATTAAGAGGATAACTTGAAATTCCCACCCAGTGGGTCCCTTTTGCCCCCTTCACTGATGCTCTGACTGCCTCAGCTTTCTCTCACCCTATTTGTAGCCATGGTGGTTGGAAGGATGAGCATTCTGTTTATCACCACTCAAGATCACTTACTAGACTTTGCCTTTTAAACCAGAACACTAAATTACATCTTCAGAAGTGGCACAGTCCAGCCAAAAGCAAGCTTAAATGGGAGGGATGGCAGCTGGACAAGCCTGGGGCTTTTGTAGTCTCAGAAGGAACTGTGTACGTTAAGGATTAAGGTGGAGCTAATTATAGGAGCAAACTATGGAGGCAACACTGTTTTGCAGCTGCCCTTTATTAAGGATTCACCGGGCCTCTGTATCCCTTCCCCAGGAGAAGCGGGAATTCCTATTAGTTGAGGGGTTAACGAATAATTAGCACCTGCCAAATTTCAGGTCTCTTGGAAGATCTCTTGGCTCAGAGATCTAAGTGAAAAACTAATGGTGGGCCTGCATGTAAGCAAATAAAACAGGCTGAGCACATAACAGCATATCAACAATGCAAAATACAGAGCAGGATTAAGAGATGTCTAATCAAGGAGTGACCACAGTATTATAAAGCCATGTAAAAATGTTTCTTAGATTATTTGCTTTTTGGTGTTATCAACACTATTATTTCCTAGCTAGCATATATAATTTAATTGACTTAACCTCCTTACCCCATTATTGGCTGAATTGTGTCCCCCTAAAAATTCATTCACTGAAGCCCTAACCTCCAGTACCTCACAATGTGACTGTATTTGGAGACAGGGCCTTTAAAGGGGTAATTAAGTTAAAATGAGGTCATTCATGTGGGCCCTAATCCAATCTAATTGGTGTTCTTAGAATAAGAGAAAATTGGGGCATACAGACACCAAGGCATGCAGACACAGAGAAAAGACTACATGAGAACATGGTAGGAAGGTGGCCATTTGCAAGCCAAGGAGAGAGGCCTCAGAAGAAACCAAACCTGCCAACACCTTGATCTTGGACTCCAGCCTCCAGAACTGTGGGAAAATAAATTTCTGTCATTTAAGCCCCCCAATTTGTGGTATTTTATTATGGTAGCCATAGAAAACTAATACACTCCCCTCCCTAAGAGGAATTAATATCAATTAGCATTGTGTTTTGCTGTATATAAGAAAAATTCCAAAGTAACAACTTACAGGCAATCAATATGTATCTTGTGTGGCAGTTGCATGGTCATCAGGGGCTCAGCCTCCTTCTGTCTTTCTTTGCCTGATCCCAGCACTGGCTTCTGTGGTGGTTCCGGGCTCATTTGCTGTTAGAGCCATACCTAACCCTTTCCCTAATCTTCCCTGTGCTGTAGGGAAGCTGGCCCCTGCAGCTTCTATTTGCTTGGTTCCTGGGATCATTGGCTTCTGACTGCATTTAACCAATGGGAGGCACTGGCTAGAGTTTGGGGCACGGGAGGAAGAAAGAAACTTTTCTGCCTTTGTCTGCCCCTCTGGAGCAGCTGTGTCTCTCTGGGGCTCCAGCTCCAGCAGGACAGGTCCACTGTGTTACAGTTTGTGTGGGGTGACGCTGCACTCTGTGCTCCAGCAGCACTGCCTCCTTCCTTTGCCTTCCATTGTGGCATTGGTAGTGACTACCTGCTCTTGCTAATCTCTAGGTCTTCTCACCATTCAGTTTAGCTTCTGAGCTTTTGCAACACCTGTTCAAGTGATTCCCTGCTTTGAATTCAATCAGTGTTAAATGCCGAGTGTGGTTTTGTTTTCCTGGTTAGACCCTGCCTAAAGCAACTTTTGTCCTTAATATCAACTCATTGTCCAAGCTAGCTGCTGGAGCTCCACCCATCCTGTCTAGTTCTAGGACAGTAGAAGAGGGAAATTGAGGAAGAATGAAAACATTACCTCTCATCTAAGGCAGCTCTTTTAAGCAACCTTTCTGAAAATTGCAGAAATGCCCTTCTGCCCATGTAGGAAAACTGGTAGGCACAGCATATAAAGGTCTCCGTGGGAGAGGTAATGCAATATTTCCATTACACCTAAATTTTGGCCAAAATTTAGTCACGTGACTACTTCTAGCAGACGAAGAAGCTGAGAAATGTACTATTAGCTGATTTTACTTACACTCTGAGTAAATTAGGGTTCTGTCACCAAAGAAAATGGGAGAAGTGGATATTGGGTGGCAAATAGCTGTTTCTGCCACTGCATCTTTAAAAAGTGCTTCTGCATCTCCGTACTTGATTCCTTTCTTATTAAATTCTATGAGGTCTGATACTTTTAGGGACAGATAGCCCAATATTGGCAAGTTTTCCATACAAGCAAAAGGTGGGAAGTTACAACTTGTGCAACTTCAGGAATTCTGACATTAGGTTGTTCCTCCAGTCAGACTCAGATTGGCTCTCACTTTCAATTCTGTGCAGCAACGGAGGGCTAATTCTATTACCCTGCTAATCCCAAATAGCTGTTCTCAAACAAGCTATTAGTGTGGAATCTGAGAACCAATGAAGGGTAGAGTACTATTCAGATTACTGAATTACATTTTGCAGCATTACACTTTCAATTGCTCTATTACAAACCACCCCAGAACTTTTATCTTGAAACAAATATTCATTTGCAGATAGGCTGGACCCAGATGGGGAGTTTCTCTCTTAGGGTGTCTCACTGAGTCACAGATGGTGGCTGGGGCTTCAGACGTGTGAAGTTTTGCTCAGCTGGACATCCAACTCACACTCTCGGCTAGGAGTAGGTGCTGGTTATAGGCTGGGAGCTGAGCTGGAGCTGTTGACTATATTGCCTAGGCATAGCCTCTCCGTGTGGCTTGGGCTTCTCACGACGCTAAAGCTGGGTCCTAGAGGCCCACTAAAGCATCCCTAGAGGCCCAGGCAGAAGGTGCTAAGGTCCCTCATAACCTAGCCTTGCAATTTTCCCACGTCACTGCTACATTCAGTTGGTCAAGCAGATTCAAGGGGAGAAGAATTAACCTCCATATCTTAATGGGAAAGTGACAAAAATCACACTAGAGACAAACATGTGGGAATGGGTAATAATGTTACGACCACCTTTAGAAAATGCAATTTGTCGTAGTTACTAAGAACCAGGAGTTTGGGGTCCATTACTCTGTGACTTTGGTTTAGATGCCTTCCCTCTCTGAGCCCCAGGAGCTTCAATTCTTAAATGAGAGAACTGAACAAGATACTTTTTACAGTTTATTCACACTAAAGACATCCAGCGTTTGGCTCCTTGTGAAAAACGACATCTGTATCTCTCTGAAAACCAAGAAATAGTATAAAAGGAGAAGCTTAAATTGCCAGCAATTCTCATAATGTAGCTTTTAGACAGAGAATGTAAGAAATTAGATGATTAAAGACTTTTCACAAAAGCACACCATGTTTGAAAGCTGTAGAGCAGCAAAGAAGCATTACAATTCTAAATTAAAAGCTTCGGTAGAAAAAAGGAGTGTGAAAATGGGGAGTATCCTTTCTCAGTGAGGACCGCCCTGTGAACACTAATTTTCTCCTGCAAATCTCAAAGCATTTGACACATTCACCAGCCTAAGGTTTTACTATTTTCTTTTTATTGGAGAGGCACCACTGGCACAAAGAATGTAGTTTTATCATAGAAAATTAGAGCTGAAGGGGACCTCAAGGTCATCTTATCCAGTGCAGTGATAAAGGGCAGAAGAGTACAAATTATATACACCCACTGAGATCGTAATCTAGAGATTAAATGATTTTCTCAGCATCAAACAATGAGTCAGTGGCTGAGCTGCGGCAAGAAGGTAAGGTTCCCAGCTTTCCAGCCACAGATGAGCACAGTTCCCTTTCTTAGCCCCTGACATTCAAAAAGTGCTTTATGGTTTTCAGATGATTTCATTCCGTCCCTCCCTCCCTTCTTTCTTCCTTCCTTCCTCCTTCCCATCCTTCTTGTCTTTCTCAATCCTTTCTTAGGGGTATGTTATATATCAGAAAGTGCTATCTAAATTATTTCATTTGATCCTTACACCAGCTATAATACTGCTAAATACTATTGTCCACATTTTACATCCGAGGAAAACGGAGCCCTTGTTAAGTGAAGAGACTTGCCAAAACCACATAGCTAGTAACCTAGAAGCGTTGCAGATGGGAGTGGTGAGGTACTGATTTCTATCCCAGCCCACTTTCTCTTTCCC
>NW_006770071.1:101314-118296 GCF_000442215.2 Lipotes vexillifer
TCTTTCCCTTTAGTCATAATTACTGTTCTAATAGCTAAGGTTTACTAAGTCTTTTCTATGTATTGGGCACTGTATTAGATACTTTATTTTTAATATTTTATTTAATCCTACACCTAACTGTATATCTTGTATAGGACTTTCTGTCCTTACCCTAAAAGAAATGAGGTCAATGGCATAAATATAGTTACCTGGACACATCAAAAGTTACATGGTGGGCTTCCCTGGTGGCACAGTGGTTGAGAGTCCGCCTGCTGATGCAGGGGACACGGGTTCGTGCCCCGGTCCGGGAAGATCCCACATGCCGCGGAGCGGCTGGGCCCGAGCGCCACGGCCCTTGAGCCTGCGCGTCCGGAGCCTGTGCTCCGCAACGGGAGAGGCCACAACAGTGAGAGGCCCGTGTACCGCAAAGAAAAAAAAAAAAAGTTACATGGTTATTGGCAAGGTGGAGCCTTGCCCACTGCTCAAACGAATCAGTATAGACAGTTGCTAGATGGTATAATAGAAAGAGAAAATATATGCAAAACCTACATCTGACAAAGGGTTAATATCTAAAGTATATAAGGAACTCCTATGACTTAGTAGCAAAAAGCAAATAACCTGATTTTAAAATGGGCAAAGAATTTGAATAGACATTTCTCCAAAGAAGATATACAAATGGCCAACAGATACATGAAAAAAAAAATTGCTCAGCATCACTGATCATCAGGGAAATGCAAATCAGAACCACAAGGAGATATTACCTCACATCTGTTAGGATGGCCATTATCAAAACAAAAAGAAAACAAAGCAAAAACAGAAAACAAGTGGTGGCAAGAATATGGAGAAGTAGAGCCCTTGTATACTGTTGGTGGGATTGTTAAGTGGTATGTTATCTATGGAAAATAGTATGGAAGTTCCTGAAAAAATTTAAAGTAGAGCAATCATATGATCCAGCAATCCCACTTCTGGGTATTTATCTAAAAGAACTGAAGTCAGGTAATAGAGATTTTTGCATTCCCATCTCTATTGCAGCATTATTTACCTAGCTAAGAGGTGAAAACAGCCTAAGTGCCCATTGACGGATGAATGGCTAAAAAAATGTGGTGTATACATACAATGAAATATTATTCAACCTTATATTACTCAGCCATAAAAAGAAAGGAAATTGAGTTATTTGTAGTGAGGTGGATGGGCCTAGAGTCTGTCATACAGAGTGAAGTAAGTCAGAAAGAGAAAAAGAAATACCGTACGCTAACGCATATATATGGAATCTTAAAAAAAAAAAATGGTACTGATGAACCTAGTGGCAGGGCAGGAATAAAGAGGTAGACATAGGGAATGGACTTGAGGACACGGGGTGGGGAGGGGGAAGCCGGGGCGAAGTGAGAGTAGCATGGACATACATACACTACCAAGTGTAAAATAGCTAATGGGAAGCAGCAGCATAGCACAGGGAGATCAGCTCGGTGCTTTGCGATGACCTAGAGGGGTGGGATAGGGAGGGTGGGAGGGAGACTCAAGAGGGAGTGGATATGGGGATATATGTATTCACTTTGTTGTACAACAGAAACAAACACAGTATTGTGAAGCAATTATACTCCAATAAATATCTATTTTTTAAAAAAGGAAGGAAAATCTGACACGTGCTACAACATTGATGAACCTTGAGGACATTAAACTAAGTGACATAAGCCAGTCACAGAAGGATAAATACTGCACGACTCCACTTATATGAAGTATCTAAAGCAACCAAACTCATAGAAACAGAAAGTAGAATGGTGGTTGTCAGGGGCTGGGGGGAGAGGAAAACAGGCAGTTGTTGATCAATGGGTAGAGTTTCAGTCATGCAAGATGAAAAAGTTCTAAAGATCTGCCATACAACATTGTGCTTATCGTTAACAGTACTGTACTTAAAGATTTGTTGAGAGGGTCGATCTCATGCTACGTTATTTATACGATAAAGAAGAAAAACATTTCAATGAATGAATAGATGGATAAATGAATGCCTGCTTCAGACCAGCCTTTGTCACTCGATCACTGTATGTCATTGGACATATTTCACCCCTCCAATCCTTAGGTAGTAATATCTTTTAAAAAGTGGTGATAGATAGAGATCAGACTTGTGGTTGCCAAGGGGGAGTGGGGAGGGAGAGGGATGGACTGGGAATTTGGGGTTGGTAGATGCAAGCTATTACATTTAGAATGGGTAAACAACAAGGTCCTACTGTATAGCACAGGGAACTGCATCCAGTCTCCTGGGATGAACCATAATGGAAAAGAGTATTAAAAAAAGAATGTCTATATGTGTAAAACTGAGTCACTTTGCTGTACAGCAGAAATTAGCACAAACTGTAAATCAACTATACTTCAATTAAAAAATAAAAGTAAATTTTAAAAAGTGATGTGAGATTCAAATGAAATGATTATTAATTGTAAAGGATTATAAAATGAAAGGTGGGTTATCATAAATTATACTAGTATTTCTCCACCTGAAGAAGGGATCGTCATGGGGGTGTGGTTGATGTTAGCAAAGTTTTTCAAATGTAACCGGTCATGAAAGTATTTATCATAAAAAATACTCTCTAAGAAAAAGCTTTTAGGTCTAATGGCCCACTTGTTTCAAAGAATATTCCATTTTTATAGAAGACAAGTTTCAGCTCCATAACATTAGTCTTACTAAATGTCACTAAGTAAGGTGTGATTTAGGGGACATATATAAACCCTGAAAAGGTAAAGTTAGCTCTTAGGTTTCTTCTCAACCAGTTAATATGTCAGGAGACAAAGGTGCCACAGCCCAACCCAAATGGTGCCATTTTTGTGTCAGTTATGTCTGTAGTACTCACATCACTTTCAATCATATCTTTGAATCAGAAAAGAAAATATGTGAAGAATTGGTGACCTCAGTGACTTGATTCCCTCTTTATTCCCCCATTTCCAGGACTTGGTTTACTTATCCCGCATGGCTTAGCCATATCATCCTGTGCAAACAAAAGACCAATAAAACTATTGCAGATCAATTGGTATTGTACTCTAAGAATAATGCAGTGCTACCAGTAATAATATCCTAGTTAAACTGAAAATTAAATCGTATTTGATATGAGTTCACATGGCCTGAGCAGTACATAAAACTCTCCTCATGAATGTCCACTGAGAGAAATGAAGATGGAAACCCCAGACACTACACAAATACCATTTGAGAGGAGGAGGAGAGATTTCCCCAGCAAAAGATCATGCTCAACACTAATGCTAAGCATATAAATGCTGTTGATTGTTTTCCTGAGCACAGTGAACACACTCAGGTTTAATTCCCACTGCTGCATTGAGACTCCAAACAGCAGACCGCAAAGAGAAATGATTAGTCTGTGCACATATTTTTATGAGAAGATCTCCACCTAAAAGCGGTGATGTCTAACTTCTGAAAGTAGAAAGGTAGTAGTTTACAAAAATTTCAAAATTCTCAAATTTGCATTGTATTATAAACTCTACATTTGGAAAGCCTAGCACTTTGGTGTTTAGTACCTACTGGAAGGCGATGTTAGTTGTATATCTTCTCTTCATTCTTTTCAGAAAAAATCAACCTTGAACATTTTATTTGGTTTGTATTGATATTTGCTTTGTTTTTATAAACAGACATCGTACATCTGAAGTATACTAGTGTTAGCATCACACACCAGTATTAGTATGGCTGTAGTAGCACATGAATGATTCATTCTTCTCTGTGAGTCGAGGCACTGGGGCCATGGCTGAGTGAAATATTGACGGCACAGAAGAAATGCATTGTGTCTTCACTGAGTTCAGATCTGATAATGTGTAACTAATCTCACTTTTTTTTAGCAACATGCCTTTAGTGACCCTCCTATTAATACGTAATGATAGCAAAAACCCAAGAGATGCTGAAGACAGAAGATAAAGAGGCAGAATTCCTTAAAGGAATGGATATGTTTTGTATTAATTCATATGGAGTCAACTTCAGGAAGAGAGACTCAATGTTCTTCACACCGAAGCAGTTTTAGCAAAAAGAAATGCATTATAGGCCCCATTCCCCTCTCCCTAAAAGATGCTGATACCTTCCTACTGCCACATCAAATACTGCCTGCACTAAGGGGATAATTATGCTTGCATTAGCTTCATGTGGGCTATGCAATTTTATGGAGTATTCCCAGACTAATAATAAAAACAACAGCAATAATAACAGCTACTAGCATTTATTCAGTGTTGACTATATGTTTGTAAATTTCTTAAAAATTATGGGTATGTGTGTGTGTGTATGTGTATATATATATAGATAGATAGATAGATAGAGAGAGAGAGAGAGAGAGAGAGAGAGAGACTATATATATATATATATATATATATATATATATTTATGACCATATATTCCCATTTTTTTCATTTAAAAAAGGTGAGCTAGGGACTATACCCATTTAACAACCAGTAGTGAAGCACATAGACATGAAATAGAATGTAAGCTCCATGAATGCAGGTGTTTTTGACTAGTTTGCTGTTTCCTAGAGTCTGATGTCTGCCACATACGAAGGTTTCAGTAATTTTTTTAACGTCTTTATTGCAGTATAATTGCTTAACAATGGTGTGTTAGTTTCTGCTTTATAACAAAGTGAATCAGCTGTACATATACATATATCCCCATATCTCTTCCCTCTTGCGTCTCCCTCCCTCCCAACCCTCCCTATCCCACCCCTCTAGGTGGTCACAAAGCACTGAGCTGACATCCCTGTGCTACGTGGATGCTTCCCACTAGCTATCTATTCTACATATGGTAGTATATATATATGTCCATGCCACTCTCTCACTTTGTCCCAGCTTACCCTTCCCCCTACCCGAGTCCTTAAGTCCATTCTGTACGTCTGTATCTTTATTCCTGTTCTGCCCCTAGGTTCTTCAGAACCACTTTTTTTTTTTTTTAGATTCCAAATATATGTGTTAGCATATGTTATTTGTTTGTCTCTTTCTGACTTGTTTCACTCTGTATGACAGACTCTAGATCCATCCACCTCACAACAAATAACTCAATTTCGTTTCTTTTTATGGCTGAGTAATATTCCATTGTATATACATGCCACATCTTCTTTATCCATTCACCTGTCAATGGACACTTAGGTTGCTTCCATGTCCTGGCTATTGTAAATAGAGCTGCAGTGAACATTGTGGTACATGACTCTTTTTGAATTATGGTTTTCTCAGGGTATATGCCCAGTAGTGGCATTGCTGGTTCGTATGGTAGTTCTAATTTCAGTTTTCTAAGGAACCTCTATACTGTTCTCCACAGTGGCTGTATCAATTTACATTCCCATAAACAGAGCAGGAGGCTTCCCTTTTCTCCACACCCTCTCCAAAATTTACTGTTTGTAGATTATTTGATGATGGCTATTCTGACTGGTGTGAGGTGATACCTCATTGTAGTTTTGATTTGCATTCCTCTAATGATTAGTGATGTTGAGCATCCTCTCATGTGTTTGTTGGCAATCTGTATATCTTCTTTGGAGAAATGTCTATTTAGGTCTTCTGCTGATTTTTGGATTGGGTTGCTTTGTTTTTTTGATACTGAGCTGCACAAGCTGCTTGTAAATTTTGGAGATTAATCCTTTGTCAGTTTCTTCATCTGCAAATATTTTCTCCCACTGTGTGGGTTGTCTCCTCCTCTTGTTTATGGTTTCCTTTGCTGTGCAAAAGCTTTTAAGTTTCATTATGTCCCATTTGTTAATTTTTGCTTTTATTTCCATTTCTCTAGGAGGTGAGTCAAAAACGATCTTGCTGTGATTTATCTCAGAGCGTTCTGCCTATGTTTTCCTCTAAGAGTTTTATATTGTCTGGCCTTCCATTTAGGTCTTTAATCCATTTTGAGTTTATTTTTGTGTATGGTGTTAGGGAGTGTTCTAATTTCATTCTTTCACATGTAGCTGTCCAGTTTTCCCGGCACCACTTATTGAAGAGGCTGTCTATTCTCCATTGTATATTCTCACCTCCTTTATCAAACATAAGGTGACCATATGTACGTGGGTTTATCTGTGGGCTTTCTATCCTGTTCCATTGATCTATTTCTGTTTTTGTGCCAGTACCATACTGTCTTGATTACTATAGCTTTGTAGCTTTGTAGTATAGTCTGAAGTCCAGGAGCCTGATACCTCTGTTTTTCTTTCTCAAGATTGCTTTGGCTATTCGGGGTCTTTTGTGTTTCCATACAAACTGTGAAATTTTTTGTTCTATTTCTGTGAAAAATGCTATTGGTAGTTTTATAGGGATTCAATTGAATCTGTAGATTGCTTGGGGTAGTATAGTCATTTTCACAATGTTGATTCTTCCAATCCAAGAACATGGTATATCTCTCCATCTGATTGTATCATCTTTAATTTCATTCATCAGTGTCTTATAGTTTTCTGCATACAGGTCTTTTGTCTCCCTAGGTAGGTTTATTCCTGGGTATTTTATTCTTTTTGTTGCAGTGGTAAATGGGAGTGTACCTTCATTTCTCTTTCAGATTTTTCATCATTAGTGTATAGGAATGCCAGCGATTTCTGTGCATTAATTTTGTATAATGCTAGTTTACCAAATTCATTGATTAGCTCTAGTAGTTTTCTTGTAGCATCTTTAGGATACTCCATGTATAGTATCATGTCATTTGCAAACAGCTTTACTTCTTCTTTTCTGATTTGGATTCCTTTTATTTCTTTTTCTTCTCTGATTGCTGTGGCTAAAACTTCCAAAACTATGTTGAATAATAGTGGTGAGAGGTGACAACCTTGTCTTGTTCCTGATCTTGGAGGAAATGGTTTCAGTTTTTCACCATTGAGAATGATGTTGACTCTGGTTTGTCATATATAGCCTTTTTTATATTGAGGTAATATCCCTCTATGCCTACTTTCTGTTGGGTTTTTATCATAAATAGATGCTGAATTTTGACAAAAGCTTTCCCTGCATCTATTGAGATGATCATATGGTTTTTCTCCTTTAATTAGTTAATATGGTTTATCACATTGATTGATTTGCATATATTGAAGAGTCCTTTCATTCCTGGGATAAACCCCACTTGATCATGGTGTATGATCCTTTTGATGTGCTGTTGGATTCTATTTCCTAGTATTTTGTTGAGGATTTTTGCATCTATGTTCATCAGTGATATTGGCCTGTAGTTTTCTTTCTTTGTGACATATTTGTCTGGTTTTGGTATGAGGCTGATGGTGGCCTTATAGAATGCGTTTGGGAGTGTTCCTCCCTCTGTTATATTTTGGAAGAGTTTGAGAAGGATAGGTGTTAGCTCTTCTCAAAATGTTTGATAGAATTCGTCCGTGAAGCCATCTGGTCCTGGGCTTTTGTTTATTGGAAGATTTTAAATCACAGTCTCAATTTCAGTGCTTGTGATTGGTCTGTTTATATTTTCTATTTCTTCCTGGTTCAGTCTCAGAAGGTTGTGCTTTTCTAAGAATTTGTCCATTTCTTCCAGGTTCTCCATTTTATTGGCATACATTTTCTTGTAGTAATCTCTCATGGTCCTTTGTATTTCTGCAGGGTCAGTTTTACTTCTCCTTTTTCATTTCTAATTCTTTTGATTTGAGTGTTCTTCCTTTTTTTCTTGCTGAGTCAGGCTAATGATTTATCAATTTTGTTTATCTTCTCAAAGAACCAGCTTTTTGATTTATTGATCTTTGCTCTTGCTTCCTTCATTTCTTTTTCATTTCTTTCTGATCTTATCTTTATGATTTCTTTCCTTCTGGTGACTTTGGGGGTTTTTTGTTCTTCTTTCTCTAATTGCTTTAGATGTAAGTTTAGGTTGTTTATTTGGGGTGTTTCTTGTTTCTTGAGGTAGGATTGTATTGCTGTAAACTTCCCTCTTAGAATTGCTTTTGCTGCATCCCATAGGTTTGGGGTTGTTGTGTTTTCATTGTCATTTGTTGCTAGATATTTTTTTATTTCCTCTTTGATTTCTTCAGTGATCTCTTGGTTATTAAGTAGTGTATTGTTTAGGTTCCATGTGTTTGTATGTTTTACAAATTTTCTCCTGTAATTGATATCTAGTCTCATAACATTGTCTTCGGAAAAGATACTTGATATGATTTCAATATTCTTAAATTTACCAAGTCTTGATTTGTGACCCAAGATATGATCTATCCTGGAGAATGTTCCATGAGCACTGAGAAGAAAGTGTATTTTGTTGTTTTTGAATGGAATGTCCTTTAAATATCAATTAAGTCCATCTTGTTTAATGTATCATTTAAAGCTTGTGTCCTTTTTTATTTTCATTTTGGATGATCTGTCCATTGGTGGAAGTGTTGTGTTACTGTCGATTTCCCCTTTTATGGCTGTTAGCATTTGCCTTATATATTAAGGTGCTCCTATATTGGGTGCATAAATATTTACAATTGTTGTATCTTCTTCTTGGATTGATCCCTTGATCATTATGTAATGTCCTTCTTTGTCTCTTGTAATAGGCATTATTTTAAAGTCTATTTTGTCTGATATGAGAATTGCTACTCCAGCTTTCTTTTGATTTCCATTTGCATGGAATATCTTTTTCCATCCCCTCACTTTCAGTCTGTATGTGTCCCTAGGTCTGAAGTGGGTCTCTTGTAGACAGCATAATATGGGTCTTGTTTTTGTATCCATTCAGCCAGTCTATGTCTTTTGGATGGAGCATTTAATCCATTTATATTTAAGGTAATTATTGATATGTATGTTCCTATTGCCATTTTCTTAATTGTTTGGGGTTTGCTTTTGTAGGTCTTTTCCTTCTCTCTTGTGTTTCTGGCCTAGAGAAGTTTCTTTAGCATTTGTTGTAAAGCTGGTTTGGTGGTGCTGAATTCTCTTAACTTTTGCTTATCTGTAAATGTTTTAGTTTCTCTGTTGAATCTGAATGAGATCCTTGCTTGAGAGAGTAATCTTGGTTGTAGGTTTTTACCTTTCATCACTTTAAATATGTCCTGCCACTCCCTTCTGGCTTGCAGAGTTTCTGCTGAAAGATCAGCTGTTAACCTTACGGGTATTCCCTTGTATGTTATTTGTTGTTTTTCCCTGCTACTTTTAATATTTTTTCTTTGTATTTAATTTTTGATCGTTTGATTAATATGTGTCTTGGCGTGTTTCTCCTTGGATTTGTCCTGTATGGGACTCTCTGTGCTTCCTGGACTTGATTAACTATTTTCTTTCCCATATTAGGGAAATTTTCAACTATAATCTCTTCAAATATTTTCTCAGTCCCTTTTTTTTTTCTCTTCTTCTTCTGGGACCTCTATAATTCGAATGTTTTTGTGTTTAATGTTGTCCCAGAGGTCTCTGAGACTGTCCTCAATTCTTTTCATTCTTTTTTCTTTATTCTGCTCTGTGGTAATTATTTCCACCATTTTATCTTTCAGGTCACTTATCCGTTCTTCCTCCTCAGTTATTCTACTATTGATTCCTTCTAGAGAATTTTAATTTCATATATTGTGTTATTCATCATTGTTCATTTGCTCTTTAGTTCTCCTAGGTCCTTGTTAAACATTTCTTGTATTTTCTCCATTCTACTTCCAAGATTTTGGATCATCTGTACTATCATTACTCTGAATTCTTTTTCAGGTAGACTGCTTATTTCCTCTTCATTTGTTTGGTCTGGTGAGTTTTTACCTTCCTCTTTCATCTGCTGTGTGTTTCTCTGTCTTCTTATCTTGCTTAACTTACTGTGTTTGGGTCTCCTTTTTGCAGGCTGCAGGTTGGTACTTCCTGTTGATTTTGGTGTCTGCCCCCAGTGGCTAAGGTTGATTCAGTGGCTTGTGTAGGCTTCCTGGTGGAGGGGACTGGTGCCTGTGTTCCGGTGGATGAGCCTGGGTCTTGTCTTTCTGGTGGGCAGGAGTGCATCTGGTGGTGTGTTTTGGGGTGTCTGTGACCTTATTATGATTTTAGGCAGCGTCTCTGCTAATGGATGGGGTTGTGTTCCTGTCTTGCTATTTGTTTGACATAGGCTGTCCAGCACTGTAGCTTGCTGCTCGTTGAGGGGAGCTGGGTCTTAGCATTGAGATAGAGATCTCTGGGAGAGCTTTTCACCGTTTGCTATTACAGGGAGCCCGGAGGTCTCTGGTGGACCACTGTCCTGAACTCAGCTCTCCCACCTCAGAGGCACAGGCCTGACATCCGTCCAGAGCACCAAGACCCTGTCAGCCACATGGCTCAGAAGAAAAGGGAGAAAAAAGAAAGAAAGAAAGAAAGAAAGAAAAGAAAATACAGTTATTAAAATAAAAAATTATTTTTTGCCCTCCGCACCCCTGTTGCTGGGCTCTCCTCCGTGGTCTGAAGCTTCCCCCCGCCACCCCCCGTCTCTACCAGTGAAGGGGCTTCCTGGTGTGTGGAAACTTTTCCTCCTTCACGGCTCCCTCCCAGAGGTGCAGGTCCTGTCCTTATTCTTTTGTCTTTTTTTTTCTTTTGCCCTACCCAGGTATGTGGGGAGTTTCTTGCCTTTTGGGAAGTCTGAGGTCTTCTGCCAGTGTTCAGTAGGTGTTCTGTAGGAGCTGTTCCACATGTAGATGTATTTCTGATGTATTTGTGGGGAGGAAGGTGATCTCCATGTCTTACTCCTCTGCCATCCTGAAGGTCTGTCTTCAGTAGTTATTTGTTGAATAAATGAATGGATTAATATAGCTTGTCTAAAGGTTAGTATGACAGTAATTTACCAATTATAATTAAAAGTTGAATGTTTAGCAACTTGTAAGACTAATATGAGAATTCTATTTTTAAAAATTTATATTTGCAGATTTATCACAATTATAATCAGTTCCAATTATCAATTCCTATAATTATTAATTCCCATGATATTAATTAAGATCAAATAGTGTTTTGAAAGACTCACAACCTTATTCCAGTCTGTCTCAAATGTTTCTACTGAGGAATCCCTAGGAGCAGAGAGAAGGAAACTGTCTCTCCAAGGGGTCTAGTTGTACATCATGAAGTGCCCATTGAAAGCATTATCTATTTTTGGCGACTCATGTTTTGTCATAAAATTTATGACATTTTTGTGCAATATCATCCAATGAGTTTTCTCAGAATCCCTAGAAAACAGAGTCTGAGGCAGATTCTCTCATGCTAACACTTCATTGGTGAGTGCAATCCCAGGGAGGCAGGAGGGAAGGAGAAAGGGGATGAAGCGGAGAAGAGAGAATAAAGATGAGGGGACATCACCAAGTTAGCCATCACTTGTAGCAAACAGAACTGATTTCCTGGTCTGACCAGAAGTCTTGGTAAAGGCAATATGGGGACAATTGTGTCGGAGAAAAGTTCACTGGAAGCGGTGGGGGAGGGGACAGGGAGGAATTTATCTAGTGGTCCCTTTCCATATTATGAAAATTTGTCCCACAGGAGTTAACTCCCCTGCATTCTGGATTGGACCACATAGCCCCTTCAAGAAGCCATGGAGCAACCCATATCTCCCATAGGTGAGGTGGTTCTTTATCTGAGTCCAGAAGTAGGGGGAGGGTCCTGAGATCCCTAGTGGGAGCCCCAAACCAAACCAGCTAAGGTAGGGCATGTGACTTAGGATCCTGGAGACAGGTGAAACCCAGAGGATCTGAGGCTGTCATGTGAGGAATCTAATACAACTCGTGAGTAATGACCTCAGGAAAGTGTGCCACATTCCTCTATGGCTTTGCATATCCTTTAGACTCCACTCGACACCTTTGGGAGAACTAGTAACCAGAGAGAAAACACAACCTGATTAAGAGAAGCATATCTGAGAAGGGGCCAGTGGAGCAGTATATAATTACTGCCACAGAGCCCAGTGGAGAGCAGGAGGGTCTGGATTTGCAGAGAGGAATAGAAATGAAAATATTGGATATTGTATATTTAGATGAAAATGTGGATATTCACTCTCAGCTACTGTCCAGATGTAACAAGTGGATGATGCATTCCTGTACAGATACATTATTAAGAAGACTTCAGTCATTTATAATCTACCTTGTTCCCAGGAGGAGAAGTCATATTATAAAATCCTTTGCAATGGTTCACAGTAAAAATTAAGTAATGAATTAGGGGCAAATAGAAAAAACCTTTCAGTGTTTACAGGTTTTAGAAGAGTCTTTTAACTAAGTTCCAACCTTCTGAAACTTTCTAAAAGTGCTTCAATGACAGTTTCATCCCTAGACATGAAGGGTTAGGTATCTAAGCATAGTTAGACCAAGTGCAAAAAATGGTTAGAGGAAAGATACACATGATTACATGGTATGAGATTCTGCAAGAAAAGCTATCTCAAAGAGGTTTAGGACATTCTCTATAATAATGCATTTACCTAGGTTGCTAACATTATGGACATATAGAGCAGTGAAAAAGCATCACACAAACTCACTGTTGCCAAATGTGGTGAGGCCTCAGGGTAGCTCCACGGTTATTCTTTTCATCCTCTTGGTCAGCCACCTTCCCAGGCCCTCCAACTCTCCAATAACAGCTGTTTTTCAGCATATGATCTCATCATTACTTCAATATGTGTGTCAAATTTCTTGAATGAACACACAGAAGATAGTCTTAACCGTAGATGACTTAAGACTAAAGTAATGTTAATTATGACAGACAAAATACCCAAAAATAATTTGAAAGACTTAAGCAATGGAACAGATCTAGAAATATGAAGTTTTTACAGAGATAGAATGGAAACTTCTACAAATAATTTTGACTATCTGCTATATGTCTGCCACTGTCTGGGCCTGTAGATAGAGCAATGGGCAGCCCTGAATGCTATCCTGCCTCAAAGCTCTTACGGTCCAGTAGGAATTCTAAGCAGGGAAGGAAGATTCATTTAGCTAGAAGAATTAAAATATGTGGCTAAGTGCTAAAATAGTAGAGACGGTGTTGGGATACCTAACTTATCTGGTGGATATCTTCCAAACCCCCAGAAGGGCCATTTAAGCTGGAATCTAAAGAAAGATTGGGAATTAGTAGGTAAGGCAGAGCTGTAGAGTGTTTCAGAATAGCATGTGGCATGGTTATTCAAAGAATTGGAAAGTGTAGCAAAAGTCAGACCATGAAAGTCCTCTTGAGCCACATTAAGTGATTCGGTTTTACTGTAAAAGCAATGGGAGCACACTGAACAGTTTTAAGCAAGAAAGTAATATGGTCAGATATGAGTCTTAAAAGTATCAACCTGGAAGCTTGTGGAAAATAGGCACGTGTAGGAGAAATCCAGACTGAAGAGTCTGATGACCAGTAAGAATGGAGAGGAGACATGCATGAGGTTGAAGCAATTGGATGTGCTTGATGAGTTACTGAATATGAGATGTAAGGAGATGGGGAAACTCACTGATGATTCCAACATTTCCAGCTTGAGTATATATGATTATGCCATTCAGTGAGATGAAAATATTGGGGGACGACAGTTTAAGGAGAGAAAATAATGACTGAAATTTGAGTCATATGGAATTTGATGTTCTTATGGGCCATCGAAGTACAGATGACAAAAGTACAGTTGGACATAAGAATCAGGAACTCATGAGAGAGGTCTAAGCTCATTGACTGAGCTATGTATTTGAGAGTCAACATGTATGTGACGACTAAAGCCATGGGATTAAATGAGGCCAGAGTATTAGAGATAGAATATATAGGAAATAGAGCTTGAATATGCATACACTAAGTTCACAGAGTCAACAACACAATGTGGCTACCAAACATGATGTAATGATAGGATGCATGAATACAGTATTTGCTTCCACATTAAGACAGTGGAGAGTCCTGTTCTTCTTGAGGCTGATCAGACCATGCTGAGCATCATGCTAACTGTTGGGTACCACACTAGAAGCACATTCAGAAGAGAGGGTGGTGACGAAGAGACTGAAAACCAAGATAAAACCTAAGAGTTACTGAAGCAAGCATGAATGTCCAGTCTAAATAAAAGATGACTCTTCTCCAAATATTAAAAAGACAATCAGATAGAAGCTGGATTAAAATTATTTTAATGATTATGATGAAAAATAATAAAAGTATTCATTTATTTCACAATTATTCATTAAAGTCATGGAGGTAGTACATTCCTTGTCACTGGGGGCATTTTAAGCATCGGCTCGGTGAAGACCTGGTAAGAATTTTGTGGGTAGGTTAGATGGATCAGATGGATGGGTAGGTTAACAAACCTTTAATGTATTTGCAACCTTGAGATGATTTACACTGACTGGGGATGACAGAGAGACATATATGAGGCAACATAATTTTAGTGGGCAACCAGAAGAAGACTTATTTTATAAATCACCATTTAATAGTGTAACCTCACCAGACCGTGCTTCAGTTTCCTCGCTGAAATATGAGAGATTGACAAAATGTTTGCTAAGGTCCTTAAATTCTGTGAAGGTTTTGCTAATATTCCTGGCTACACTTTCTATCCATATGTAACCAATACACTTCAATTATGCAGATTTATCACACACATGTTTTGGTTGGATGAAAGGACTTTAAAAAAAAAAAAGAGGACTTCTGGGGAGGCAAAGGAAATGAGTCTTGACTAATTGTGCACGATGGCAAAAAAGGTGTAAACCAGTTGAGTCATAGATAAGCCGTTTTGAATCATGACAATGATTCAAATATTTTAATGGATTTAATATTGCTCGAAGACCCACCCAGGAAGAGGAGGAGCTCCAAGTTGGTGGGTGATATCAGCTTAGACTTTACATTGCAAAGTGTATCGGTGATATTTGTTCACATTCATCATGCTCAACAGTTACACTTATATTCAGATTTTTTAAATGTATGCTTCTAATTTTAGTCAACCCTTTGAATTTCATTTTTATATGGATAGTTGGAACATCACTAGGCCCTGCTGATGTGTTCAGAAAAGGCTGAAATCCTGAACGTTGCTCTAGGAAGACAGTCTCAGACAGCATGTAACTGAATTCCATAGTAAAAATTGGTTTGGTTCCTTCCCAAATGAGCACATATAAAATTATACCAATCAGATGGCAAGTCCCAGAGAATTTTGTCAGCCTTAGCCAATGGTCATATCTTAGAGTACGGGTCCTGGCCTTGTAAGGTCAGCTTCTAGTTCATTGAGGTGATTGGGAAGAACATTAGAAGATAAGCAGACGCCTGGATTGCTTTCCGCAGTATCTTTTTCCTAATATCACAGTGTAAGGGCTTGCCCTGGGCATTGGATAAAATGAAGAGCCTTCAATGAAGAACTCCCATCAACCTAAAAGCTCTAGCAAAAGGGGATATTTGGCCTCTAAGATGCCTAATTTTCTCTGGCCCCACCACCAACCTGCCGCCGCACTGCCAACTTATTTGGGAAATGAGCGGACTGCATAGTTCAGAGGAAGGTCCTGACTCCATTCCTGCCCCTTCTCGTTGGCATGCCTCTACTCAAAGTTTCAGCCTCCACAATAGTCTGATGAAATGAGCTTCCTGGAGCACACAGCTTTTCTATATGCATGAATCCTGTTCATCATCATCTCTTTTCTATTCACAGCTCCTCAGGGGTTTCCTGGGCAGCAGGAGATTTGCTAGGGGGCAGGGAAAGCAGGGATTTAGAGCAAAGTGTTTCCCTGAAACATACTCCCTGGGGGGGGCTGGTTCTGCTGTTCAAAGCTCCTCCATGGCCATATGCCTCCATTCCTTATTAAGTGGAGTGTTACTGTCATACAGAGGTGCTGGCTCCCTCCATCAGTTACACCCTGTGCTACCCGTCTGCATGCATGGCGCTTTGCCCATTTATGAGGTATAGGCTGGCTACAATAGGAAACAACTTATGTCTATGGAAAAGCTCAGAAGCCTCAAAACCTAGGTGATTCTCCCTCATGGCTTTGAGAAGTCACTGTTTCCAGAGTCTGGCTCATAGTTAAATGATTGTGAACCTTTTCCTGGTGTATTTCAAGTGTGCTGTGTATGGTAAAGATAAGGAAGGGGTAGCATTTGAATTAGTCTTTCAGGATAGATGGAGAAAAGAGGAACCACAAATCTTAGAGATGTTATAGTTGTCACATAGACAATTAGTATCCACTTCCTAGCTTGATTCCAGACTTTATCCACATTCTCCACAAGGAATTCATTTTCCCAAGAATAGCAGGGGAGAGGGTGAGGGATCAAAGACTCTCCATTTCCATTCATATGTGTAGAGATATCCTGTAGACTCCACAAGTTATTTTTCTTCATTCCTCGTCTAAGAAACACAGTAATAACAAAACATTACCAAACTGTACCTTCAGAATCCACTAAACAGACTTCGGGTCCCAGTGGCACCAAACTTAGAGTTCCCGAATTACAAGCAAACTTCGTTCTAAACTCCCTCTGTAGGTTTTTCTTTCAGTGTTAGTTTTTAGAAATTGGAAGATCTTTTTGTTGTTGTTGTTTTTTGTAGAAACTGTGCTGTTTCTTAACATTACATTTGTAATAATTTTGAACTTTAAAAAGTTACAGAAATACTCAGACTTCTATTATACCTTTCACCCAACTTCCCTCCTCATGTTACATAACCATAGAACAATAATCCAAACCCCGAAATCAGGATTGATACAATAGTACTAGTAACTGCTCTGTTATTGGAATTTCACCAACTGTCCCACTAACCTTCTTCTGGTTCAGGAGGCAATCCAGGGTCTGCCTTGATCCTCCTGAGTCTCCTGTAATCTCAGACTGTTCCTACTGACCACATGACACTTTTGAAGTACTGGCTAATTATTTGTTAGAATGCACCTGTTTGGAGTTATCTGCGTTGTCTCATGATTAAAATGAGGTTATGCATTTTTTTCAAAAATACCAAAGAAGCAATACTGAGCCCATCTCAGAGCATCGTATCAGAAGATACAGTACTTGATGTCAATATGTCTTATTCCTGGGCTTCCCTGGTGGCGCAGTGGTTGAGAGTCCACCTGCTGATGCAGGAGACACGGGTTCGTGCCCCGGTCTGGGAAGATCCCACATGCCGCGGAGTGGCTGGGCCCGTGAGCCATGGCCGCTGAGCCTGCGCCATGGTTTCCCTCCTCTCCTGTGCTCCGCAACGGGAGAGGCCACAACAGTGAGAGGCCCGCGTACCGCAAAAAAAAAAAAAAAAAAAA
>NW_006770071.1:118468-157587 GCF_000442215.2 Lipotes vexillifer
AAAAAAAAAAAAAAAAATTGTCTTATTAGTGATGATGTTAACCTTGATCCCTTGGTTAAAGTGGTGTCTCCCAGGTTTCTCCACTGTAAAAGTTACTGTTTCTCCCTTTGAACCATTTTTTAAAAGCTGGAGTTCCAGGATGATACTCAAAAGCCTATGTAACCCATCATAGTAACCACTGTGCACCTCAGGGTGTTTGAAACAAAGGGAAGGCAGAGAAGCTGAACCATGCTCTTTCTCATCTGTATCTATATTTACTGAAGGTGATAGGCAGTGTAAACACTTCTTGCACCTTTGTCATTGTCACTTGGTGCTTTAGTCTGCAGTCGCAGGGGAATACATTGAATTAAGGAACAATAGTTACTCTCATGATAAAATGAGAATGATGTGTCAGATCATCCTTGGTTTGAATCATAGGTCTGTAGTCTTGGAGAAGTTATTAACCTTCTCTTCTACAACGTAGTGATAATAGTATATATCTTGCAGATTGAGTTGAATATTAGACATTATAAATATAGGGTTCCCATGTAGGGCTGGGCCCATAATAGGTACTTAATAAAAAGTATTAACCATGTCTGATGGGAGACTGAGTAGATGTCTCTGTTCCAGTCCAACATTGGTCAGCTTTCCATATTCATGAAACCTTTATTAGACTGGTTGGTTCATTCATTCACTCATTTATTCATTCAAAAGTCTATATTGAGTGCCAACCAGAGGCCAGGTGCTGGGCATATAGTCTTTGCCTTCGTGGAACTTACTCTCTAGTGAAAGAAAAGCCAGTAAACAAATGGAAACATATAAAATGTGAAACTCTTATAAAAGAAAAGTAGGAGAGGGAACATATGTTGATGGAATGGTAAAAGAAAACTTCATTCAAGAGTTGACATTTGCAATGAAACACAAAGGATGGCAAGGATTGTTTTGTGCAAAGAGCCAGAGGAAAAGCATTTCTAGCAGAAGGAACAGAAATGGCAAAACCCTTAAAACGCTTGAGATGTTAGAGAAAAAAAAAAGATGGCCAGAGTGACTGGAACACAGTGAAGAATTTAAGAGCTACCTGTACTGAATAGCCAAAACTCTTCAGAAAGCTTATTCACAGATTTTTTTTTCCTCTTAATTAATGACCGTCTAGATTTCTGCTCAGCTTTAGCCATTCATCTAAGTCATGGGTGGTGTTAGAAATGCACCGCACCCCAGCCCTTAACTTAATTCTGCTCATAGTAGAAAGTGTTATTTCCACAGAGTTTTCCCTCCTCCACTGTGAACATATCAGAATCTTGAATGTACACCCACTTACCACCTTTGCTTTCCCACATCTTCCATGCCAACCACCACTCTGCTGCCCTGGTAATGATCTTGCTAAGGTCCACTTGTGATTACACAGATTTCTCTGCTTAAAAAAATCCCTAGGCATGCTGCAAACACAGCATTCCTTGAGCACAGAGAGTTAAGCTGTGAAAACAAGGTTGTCTAGCACCTTAAATATTGTCACGTTACATTAAAAACACATTATACCTGACTCTCCAATGCTCAGAGGAAAGTAGAGTCATGTAAACCTGTCAGAAAAATTCTTGGCTGGCTGAACTGGAAAGGGTGTTCAAGTTTTCTTGGGGTCCGGTTGCAGATGTGACCATCACAATGCATAACAATGACCATCTATTTTCTAGTCATGTAGCAATGACCCTGGGACCTCATTCTGTATCTCACTGCTCTGCCTCAAAAGCTTCTTATGAAAAGTGGAATCTGCAATCATAGGGAAAGAAGACAATATTTACAAACGATTGGTTTTCTACAACTACAAAAGGCTTTGGTTTGAATGGAAAATCTGCTGAAAGAGTCTTCCTCCCAAGGATATTTGCTGCCTTATAAAGAACAGTATTAGTGTTATGGATTGAATTGTATTCAAACCCCAACCCCTGCCAAATTAATATGTTGAAGTCCTAACCCCCAGTACCTCAGAATGTGACCTATAAAGAGGTAGAACCTTTACAGAGGTTATCAAGTTAAAATGAGGTCATTTCGGGTGGGCCCTAATCCAATATGACTGGCATCCTTATAAAAAGGGGAATTTGAACACAGAGGTGTGCACAGAGGGAAGGCAATGTGATTAGACATAAGGAGAATACCACCACCTACAAGCCAAGGAGAGAGATCCGGAACAGATCCTTCTCTCACAGCCCTTGGAAGGAACCAACCCGGCTGACACCTTGATTTTGGACTTCTGGCCTCCAGAACTGTGAGACGATAAATTGCTGTTGTTTAAGCCCCCCACTCTGTAGTACTTTGTTATAGAAGACCTAGCAAACTAATGCAGTTGTTTATCACCTGTGATAGAAGAAAAAATGAGATGGATAAATCATTGAAAGTGAAAGGGGTCTTCTATCTCAATACATTCCCTACCCCCACTATCACCGTGACCCTCCTGTTGCTCTACCACAGTTACTCAGCTATGCCTGCACATTATTACAATCACCCGGAGAGTTTTGTAAGAAAATCTGACTGCCTGGGCACTCCAGACCGATTGCAATAGAATGTCTGGGAGCAGAGCCTGAGCTCCGCCTCCTGTCAGCATTATGGTGAGTTGTATAATTATTTCGTTGTATATTACAATGTAATAATAATAGAAATAAAGTGCACAGGAAATGCAACACACTTGAATCAGCCTGAAACCGTTCCCCCACGCTCCACTGTCCGTGGAAAAATTGTCTTCCACGAAACCGGTCCCTGGTGCCAAAAAGGTTAGCGACCACTGTTTTACATGATGGCAGCTCATAAGAATCTGAAAAATTAAGGACCTTTTCCACCAACAAAAATGTATATGTGCACAAGATTTTGTGTTTAATATCAGAGAGTGCATAGTCTACCTTTCTGTTCCATGGACATCTCCGGGTCAAAAGATCCCAGTTTAAGAACTTGAGACTTCTCCTCTCTACCTCCAACTCACCAAACCATAAATTTAGAAGAGAGTTTTTAGCCCCTTTCTTAATTGCAAAATAAGCAAACTTCCAAGAAAAAGTCTTCTGCCCCGCCCCCCCTCACATGCCCCTCTCCAGCTAACTCAAGGGCTGCTTAGAAGAAACCCAAGCCTCCTTGGGTTTCTTGGGAGCTGTACATTCACTCACCTGATACCAATGGCAATATTTTTCCTAGGCTCACATGAATACAAATAACCCAGCTGTGAAAAGATCAACGCATGTGTCTGTTGTGGCCGGTCAGCTGCAAGTTATTGTTTGCAGCAGGGCATAGGAAGAATACGACGGCTTTTCTCCAATCAGAATCATTTTTATAAGAAAGTGACAAAGATGAAAAGTCATGGCAGAGGAGGTTGGAAATTAAAATACATCTGTGTCCAATTAGAATCTGTGTTGCAGTTACTGAGATAGTGATGTATGCCAGTTACAGGAAGAGGATCCGAAGCCCAGAACATGATAGGCTTTTGAGTCGCGCATTGCCTTAGGCAAAAATTGTTAATGTTGATGGGGATTATTTATTCATTAAATGGCAACACTGTGCCTGACACATGCCCCCAGGGCTTAAAACCTAAGTTCCGCAGACAAGCAAATTACCTAGCCACTGGTGGTGGATAGTGTTTGGTGGCTATTCTCAGTGAAGTCCCTCATCTGAGTCCAAATGTAAATCAAACTTCTGTGGACTCAAGCTGATTTGTAATACCAATGCCAAACCCAAATCTCCTTTTTCAAATCAAGAAAAGGAAAAAAAAGTATGTATTCCTCTTCCTGTTTGCCTTTAAGAATCTTGCTAGCATAGCCACGTAAATTATATTCCCTTCAGTGAAGTTCTATTTCAGGCCCTAATAGGTTATGTGGTTTAACAATGTAGGGACAGTTTGGGAACCTTCATTCCCTTGCAAGGTGCCATGAATGGTCTCAGCTAAAATCAGCTGGAAGAGATTTGCTAATATGAATTATGAAGCCCTGATAACTTCTAACTAGGAAGAGAGGAGTTGTGTGCACACATATGCGCGCGCACACACATACACACACACACACACACACACACACAAATTTATAGGTCTTGTTAAATGAAGTTCTTAATTCTTATCATCATCTGATGCCTTCCCTTCAACTGTCAAAATTTCCACATGAAATCTAAACATAACATTTATTATTTTTCTACCTAACAAAAGATAAAATGTATTTTAATCCCCAAAGCTAGTACAGGAAGAAAAAATGAAGTCACATGAGTGAAGGTCCATATTGGTGTGGGATCTGAATGCCTGGATGTGACAGTAAGTTGATTCATATTGGATTTTTGTATATTCTGGAACATGTAATGAGTTATTGATCTGTGATAAACTAAGCTGACATTTTTGCAACCAGTATGCAATCAGTATATCCAGTAAGCATAAGTTTCAGTAATATATTGTTAGGATCGCGTCATTGGTAGTTTTAGTAAACATTTGCAAACATTTGTTGCAAAAGAGAACATACATATATTTACAAGTGTGCGTGCATATCTACAATGTTTAATTCTGTTCTTCACCCACTAGGAAATATATTTTTCCTTAGCACAAGAGAAGTCTTCTCTTCACTCACCTCCCATGTGCTTCCTTGATGTCAGCTGATGATGGGTTAAGAGGGTGATCTGAACTCCACTTTTCCCAGGCTTTTACTAGGGACTTAAAAACATGCTTTCAAGCCAGACTCTCTTCAGATGACTCAGCCTTCAAATCCACCAGGTTATATTATCTCCTCCAGGTGTTGGTTGGACGTTCTGCGGTCTCCAACCATCCCCAGAGTCAAAGTTACGTGACCTGACACTGAAATTCTGACTGTCTCCTGAGCGACGAGACCACTTGCTAAGTTCAGGATGGAGGAGGGACTTACAGGGGTTTCTCTCAGCCTGAACAACACACTGTAGACCTTGCTCTCAGGGACTGCAACTCTCAGCAGATATTTTTAGAAGTAGGGGAGGGAGGGGGAAGCAAGAGGGGTTCTCTGTGGTGAGAAAACTTGGCAGAAGCTCCTAGTGACTTCTCTTGCTGCCAAGATGAAGAGAAAGGATGGAGCCATGGTAAAGATCTGACATCTGCTCTGCAGCTTCTTGGAGGCCAAGTGCTATGAAAGGCACTTCACCCACAACCTTACCACGTGGGAATTGATACTCCCATTTTGCACATAAGAATCTGAGGCTCCAAGGGTTCAGTTATTTTCTCTAAGTCACACAGGTAGTGACAGACCTGGCATTAGAACCACTGCTCTTGGGACAGCCTACACATCTCATGGATGTATAGACAATGCTGGTGATAATTCCTCTCTCATGGATTTGTTATAAAGGCTAACATTTGTAAAGTATCTGTTTAAGTACTTGACACAATAGGGACTCAATACATGGAAACTGCTATTATTATCATTATCATAATAATCAATCATTATCACCTTGTTAGTCCTACCCAGGCCCCTATTACTATGTGATGATGTGCTTGTCACTTCATAAGTGTCTAATAAATTTTATAAAATTATCTAATTACCAAATAGGAAGAGGATGTATTTACTGCTTCTCTTCACTCTCACACCAAGCCCAGGTTTTAAAGAACATGCTAGGGTGTGTCAGCAGCACTTCCCTTGTGCAGGAAAGGCAAGGGCAATGCAAGTCTGTGAATTTGCTGGAGACAAGAGAACAGGATGTAGGGACCTGAGTATCCCTCCTCGCTGCCATAGCAGAGAAGCACAGGAAGGCCATGACTGTTCACAGAGGTATCCTGATATGTACTCTGAGGGTTAGCAGTTACCCTACTCTCCTAAAAAGAGCAAATCCTGCCTTGCCTTCCTCTGTGAACTCCCCATGAGAACTTCTCAGGACGCCCAGAGTGCCCACAGTGATGGGTTGCTGCCCTAGTTAACCTCTTGCCTCTTCTCGTCTCCCACTAGCAAAGGTTGTGGCATTTGCTAGTGGGAGAGGTTTTCCCATTGGCTGATTATTGGCTAACACTCATTGGATTCCGAGGTTGATCCTAGTTTTACTTATTTTCAGATAATAATCCAATAAACTACATTTGTTAGAATTCAGACTCCAAAATCCCTTTAGCCCATTGTTTTTCAAATGTCCCTCAGTCTCTTTCAAAATCTTTCTTCCTATATTGAGAAGCTCTGCTGACTTGAGATTAAGTCTAATTAATCTAATTTTATGTGTAACAGTGATTAAACCATCTTCATTTTTCCACCTCAACCTACCTACCCCTTTCCCTTAGATAAGCCTCCTAGCATCTTACTACATATACTTACCATCTTATTTCTGACACAGCTCTTTTCAGGGGCAGTAACATTTGGTAGCAAATGCTATGACTTAGTGCCAAGAAACTTGGATTCCATTTCAATATGGCCAAAGGATCATTAACTTCCCTGAGCCTCAGTTTTCCCATTAGTAAATTAGAAGACTTGGTCATAGATGATCTTTAGAATCCGTTCAGGTTTCAATCTATTCTGTCAAAAATCACTTGACCTTTAACATATGCATGTAGAAACGATGTGCACTTTTTCATTTCCCCTCAAAATAACTACTTTTTATTATTAAACTATGGGTTTGGTGAGATCCCTTTGGGATTACATATTTTTTGCATAATCCATGAAATTTAATATTTGGACAGTGCTCATGATGAAGTCGGGGGGATGATCAATAAACATTTAAATGCAAACTATTTAAGATTGTCTGCCTCTATCTTTATGTAACCAGTGGAAGAGATGAGGAAATGAGAAAAAGAGGGCCAGTGTAAACTAAGGTATTTTTTAACAGACAAAATGATCAAACTCTCCAATGGCAAGAACAAAATTTTATAAATGCTTTTTGCTTCTACTGTAAAACCTCTAGCAATAAAAAATAAAACTTTCTTAAGACTTCTTTAAGTCATGGCTATTAAAATCTTCCTACCAAGGAAAACTTCTCAAGAGGGAAATGAATTTTTTTTTGATGTGGATGGGACCTAAAAATGTGAATCTACTAAATGAGAAACATTTATAAACTTAATTATTCCCTTCCTGTCTGTAAATCACCTGTTACTTTTTTCCTTCCTCTATTTTTCCCTCTGGTTTAACTGTTTCACACATGTGAAATAGAAATACATGGAACACAGGCATCTAGTCCTTCTTGCTGCACCCATGGCAGGCATAACTAATCAATCATAGTACTCTTTCCCCATGCTTCCTTCTTTAGCCATAGCATCTTTGCCAGTGCGGCATCCCACGTAGTCACTATCAGAGTTGGCATAATACATAACACTTACTTGCCTCCCATGAACTAGAGACTAACTGGGTCCCTAATATATGGTTTTCCAGGCCTACCACTACCCTCAGAGCGGTAGCTGTGACACTGTCCACTGTATCATTCAATAAAGTTTAAAAATGGCTGTGAGAGCAAAGGCAGGCACAAGGGAAGTGACTATGATTATGAAAGAGGGAGAATCTGAAAAAAGAGTAATTACTAAATTGCTTTTTTTGCTAATTATCTATATAATTTATTGAACATCTACTCTGTACCCAGACCAGAGGTGATGAGTAGGGTAAGCCTATGCCAGCCTTTCAAAGGCCTTTATTTCACTTCTCCTTTTATTCACTACTATTCAATGAGCACTTATACTTCATCTCTGAAACTAATCCCTATGTAATCATGCTGATCTCAGAGAGACAGTAGTGAGTGGTCCTGAAGAAAGATCTTAGTTCCCTGTCCAGGAATTGTACCTAGCGGCTAGTCCACCAGGGGCTAGAGGCTAGAAACGAAGTTCCCTGGTTCTTACCCTGTTTGAAAGCAAAAATGTTTCAAGGAGGCAAAAACTGTAAACACAGGTACAAAGTTTATTATTAGAGACCCAGCACAGCATATGGGAGAGCACACAGAGAAACAGTCATTTAAGACTGAAGCAAGGCAGAAATACACACCCAGAGAGAAAGGGTGTGGGCGTCCTTCCTAATGAGGAGGAGCCAGTGAAGAGGTGATTTAAATCACTTATATAGGACAGTCCTTCTGGGTCTTTGTTTACCTTTGGCCAATTATCTCATTTCTTTTCCCACACCTGACCTATTCTAGGACCCTCCCAAATATGTGTGCGCGACTTTTTGCTAAGATGGATCCCACTGCAGAGATCTTTGGGGGTAGGTCCACACTTATTATGGGGTGGCGCCCCCTCCCTTTTTGACCTCCAAGGAGCCTTCCTGCACATGTGCAGACAGGGACGTTTTCCTTGACCTCAGGAGTGGTCTTCTTATCTCTTTACTTCAGCAGAGCTCAGCTTCTGCCACTAGCTTTGTCCTTGGAGTGTCTGGGGGAAACAGAGCTTCAATTTTACTCCACTTGACAGATACCAGCTGTCCAGTCCTGGGGCCCATCTATCTCCTACCTCAATAGGATTTAGGTAAAAGAACATGAGACCTAATAATTATTGCAAACCTGCTATGTGCCAAGCACTATGGTAGTGCTTGGCCAATGATATCTCATTAAGTCTTTAACAACCCTATTAGGATTGGCATTGTTCTTATTTTATACATAAGAACATTAAAACTCATCGAGGTAATGTTTCCAAGAAATTGGGATATAAACCCAGCTTCATTTGTCTCTATACACTGCTCTTTCCACTATACCAAATTACCTCTAAAAAGACCTTAGATATTTGGCACTCTTTTTATTAACATATCAGAAAACTGAATCCTGGAAACATAAGTTAGCAGAAACAGAGAGTAGTGGCTCTCTGTCCAAGCCATACCTACACGTGTAGCTTAAGTTGTCCTCTTACATTTAACATCAGTTCAGTAGGAAAGGAAAGGAAACATCTAGGGGAGAAAAGAAAACAGAGGAAAAGCCAGAAAACCTAATGCGAGATATTCCTACTTTCTAATCCCCCACTTACAGCACGGTATTTGTCAGTGCCTCCCCAAAATGACTATGATGCAATGTGTGTGTATGTTTAAAGAAAAGGACAGATGGAAAATTTTTGAATACAGCTCCATGAATTTATTATTAAGAGTAAAAAGTTCTTATTTCATATTTCCATGTACAACTTTTTAAAAGAAGACACAGTCTATTGAAATAATCCTCCAGAAGAAATTCTGAATTCTAAAGCAGGTGTACAATTGTTAATCAAGAGTTTAATGTTTACTGTAGCTAGCCCATTAGCTTTAGCTAACTGTAATTTATGTCCTGATGGGTTGTATTTTTATAGGCTATGCATTCATTTTATAGCACTTCAGGGCCTTTTGTGTAATCAATAAAAATATTTGCATACTATTTTTATAGGACCTGAAATATAATTTTGCTATTTAAAATAAATATAAAGATGCATATTTACATATTTTATGACATTGGCTAGAGCTGTTATTTATGTCATAATCAATAACATAACACATTTTTGGTCCTCTATGTAAAGGTTCATATATGTCACTATTTTTATGGAAAAAGAGAAAGGAACCCACCATTAAACAACTCACTTTCTGACAACTTCCAGGAACTTCCTGGAGGGAAAAATGATGCCTGTAAGATGGCTCTTACTCTTTGAACTTATATTTTCATGAAGGAAAGTAGAAAATTAATACAATAATCTAGATAAATATGGCAAAAAAAAAAAAAAACCTCCCTGAAATATCCAAATCAATTAGTAGAGATAAGAATAACATTTCAGTCCAACGCTAAATAATGGCCCAGTTTGGGCTTCCCTGGTGGCGCGGTGGTTGAGAGTCCGCCTGCCGATGCAGGGGACACGGATTCGTGCCCTGGTACGGGAGGATCCCACATGCCGTGGAGCGGCTGGGCCTGTGAGCCACGGCCGCTGAGCCTGCGCGTCCAGAGCCTGTGCTCCACAACTGGAGAGGCCACAACAGTGAGAGGCCTGCGTACAGCAAAACAAAACAAAACTTAGGGGTTTTAACATTTTGATTTATACACAGATGCACACCCTCCTCGTTTTGGTTTTGTTTTTCAAAAATGAAAACATGAAGGGCTTCCCTGGTGGCGCAGTGCTTGAGAGTCCGCCTGCCGATGCAGAAGACGCGGGTTCGTGCCCCGTTTCGGGAGGATCCCACATGCCGCGGAGCGGCTGGGCCCGTGAGCCATGGCCACTGAGCCTGCGCGTCCGGAGCCTGTGCTCCGCAAATGGGAGAGGCCACAACAGTGAGAGGCCCGCATAACGCAAGGAAAAAAAAAAAAAAAAAAAATGAAAACATGAAATAAGAGGTTCTACAGCTTATCTTTTTATATTAGTATATAGTAGATGTATTTCTATGCACAAAATATTAACATCTCATCACTTTAAATAGTTGTATGGTATTCCAGTGACTGAATACACCATAATTTAAATATTCTCCTATTAATAGATATTTTAGGTCGTTTGAAATTTATTGCTATCATAAATACTTATGTATACATACTTTTATGGGCAGTTGCCTAATTCTTTTTAAAAGAAGTAATTCACAGAGGTGGGCCTTCTGGTTGAAAGGATAAGCACATCTTACATTCAAATACATAGTGTCAAATTGCTCCCACCAATACATACAAGAATGCTCATGTGCCCATACATATTCAACTTTGGGTTTTATCATTCTTTATAATTAATGCCAACGTTATTGAATATAAATGATAACTCATTGTTTTAATTTGCATTTTGATTACTAATGAAATTGTTACCTTTTTATAGGTCAATTGGCTGAAATTACCTGCTCAATATCATTTGCCTTTTTTTTTTTTTTTTTTTTTTTTTTTTTTGCGGTACGCGGGCCTCTCACTGTTGTGGCCTCTGCGGTTACGGAGCACAGGCTCTGGACGCGCAGGCTCAGCGGCCATGGCTCACGGGCCCAGCCGCTCTGCGGCATGTGGGATCTTCCCGGACTGGGGCACGAGCCCACGTCCCTTGCATTGGCAGGCGGGATTCTCAACCACTGCGCCACCACGGAAGCCCCATTTGCCTTTTTATTATTGGCATATTTGCATTTTTTATTATTGAAGTGCACTTAATATATTAAGAATATTAGTCCTTTCATTTGTAAAAGAATGAATGTGGACCCCCTACATCACACCGTATAAAATTAACTCAAAGATGAATCATAGCCCTACATGTAAAAGCTAAAACTATTATAATTCTTAGAAGAAAACATAATGCCTTGTGACCTTGGATTAGGCAATGCTTTCTTAGATATGACACTAAAGCACAAACAACAAAATACGAAATTGGTAAGTTGGACTTCACTGAAATTTTAAACATTTGTGCTTCAAAGGACACCATCAAGAAAGTGAAAAGACAACCCATGGAATGAGAGAAAACATCTGCAAATCATATACCTTATAAGGGGCTTTCATCCATAATATGTAAAGACCTTTTATGACTCATTAATTAAAAAGACTAATAACCCAATTTATAAATGGGCAAAAGAACTTGAATAATTTCTCCAAAGAAAATATACAAATGGCCAATGAACACATGAAAAGATATTCCACATTTTTAGTCATTAAAAAATGCAAAGCAATACCACAGTGAGACTCTATTTCACACCCACTAAGATGCTATGATCAAAAAGACAGACAATAACACATGTTGGTGAGTACAAAGAGAAATTAGAACGCTCATACATTGCTGGTAGGAATATAATATTATGAAGCCAATGTGGAAAACAGTTTGGCAGTTCCTCAAAAAATGAAATGTGGGGTTATCTTAGCAATTCGACTCTTAGGTATATACCCAAGAGAAATGAAAGCATATATCCATGCAAAATCTTGTATATAAATGTTCACAGCAATATTATTCATAATAGCCAAAGAGCAGAAATAACCCAAACATCCATCAACTGATGAATGGATAAACAAAATATGGTCTATCCATATAAAAGAATATGATTCAGCTATAAAAGTAATAAAGTACTGATATGTGATACAACATGGATGAACCATGAACCCTGAAAATTTTGTGCTGAGTGAAAGGAGCCAGACAAAAAAGGCCACATACTGTATGATTCCATTTGTAAGAAATGTCTAGAATAGTCAAATCTAGAGACAGAAAATAGATTCATGATTACCAGGGACAGGGGAAGGAGGGATGTAGAGTGACTGCTTAGGGGTACAGGGTTTATGTTAGGGGTGATGAGATGGAATTAGATTGTAGTGATGGGTACATGACTCTATCAATATGCTAAAAACCACTGAATTATATAATTTAAAAGAATAAATTTTTTAGCATGTGAATTATATCTCAATACAGCTGGGGGGTTTTTTTGGGTTTTTTTGCGGTACACGGGCCTCTCACTGTTGTGGCCCCTCCCGTTGCAGAGCACAGGCTCCGGACACACAGGCTCAGCGGCCATGGCTCACGGGCCCAGCCGCTGCACGGCATGTGGGATCTTCCCAGACCGGGGCACGAACCCGTGTCCCCTGCATTGGCAGGCGGACTCCCAACCACTGCGCCACCAGGGAAGCCCAATACAGCTGTTATTTTAAAAAATAATAATACTTTTGTTCTTGCAAACAATTTCTAGTTAGTAATTTCAAGTTTTATTGTGTTTTTCACTATATATAATCTGTATTTTTATAGTAAAAATATCAGTCTTTTTCTCTGTGATTTTTGTTTTTGTGTCATATTTAGAAACTCTATCCCTACTTCAGGTTTGTGGAAATAATCACTTACACTTTGTTATAATCTCTTTTTAAAATTTAGATATTTGATCCATTAGAAATTTATTTTTTGGGTAGGCAATCAAATGTGAAAGAGAATTCCAGCTTTTTTTCCAAAATGGATAGCCAGTTGTTTCAGCTTGGGTATTTAATAATTTATCCTTTTGCTGTTGCTTGAAATGCTACCATATTTATGTTTAATTTGCATATTAGGATGAATTTAATTTGTACATTAAAATGCGTGTCTATCCATATCCTCCCTGTTCCAGTCAGGGCCAAATTCTCTGCTGCAGTATGAAAAAATGCTGGCTTTCCATCAAGCCCTCAAGGCTTAAGGCCATTACCAGGGAGTCAGAAACCTTTGCTGGGTAGCCATACTCCTCAAACCAAGGGGAACCTGCTCCTTCCCCAGAGTGGGGATTGCCTCAGTACCCAAGTCCTTTTCTTAATTGCCTCCATTTACTGAGCACACATAAGAGACTGTTTGGGCAACAGGATGTTGTATTTCTTTATCTCTCTGCAACTTAAGGAATATCAGAGGGAGAAAAGTGGTAGAGGGAGCTCAGGAGGCCAGATCAGCAATTCAGTCCCTGCTGAAAACTGCTCCAGATCTCACTGCTAAAGTGGAATCTTGAGAGCTCTCTGGCATATTAAATATTCATCAAAAGCCAAACACTACTTTGTCAACATTTGACTGACTAATACAAGTGTAGCTTTGTCCCATCTCTACTCTTGGATTGCTCAGATACACATCGCACTAAATTACAGTTTTAATGAAGTCGGTTTAAAAGATAAGGAAAGAATCCTTTGTAGTTTATCCCTGCCTTTCATTTCCTCTTAATTTAACCATAAACTAAATAGATCCATAAAATGTGCATAGAGGGCAATAAAGTGATGTTTTTAATACAAAGGTTGCTTATGTAATTAAGCATACATTCTATAACATTCTGTGTAATTTGAAATGGTGTGCATGAAATTAACAAATACTTATATCTGTTTTATTTCTTCTTCTATTAATGGCAAAGAATAAAACAAAAAGAAAAAAAAGTAAGTACCTACCTGTGTAAGCACCTGCAGTTTAGAAATTGAAACTGCAGATGTTGCTAAAGACTACATCGTTTTCTTGGAAATGTGTCATTAAGTTTAATTAGATTTCTTATTTGTCTTCCTTTTCTTTCACTTTTTTGCTCTACTTTTTCTTTTCTGCCCCCCTCCCCATTTGCCCTCCTCTCTCTCTCCGCTAAATACTATGAAAACACTATATGTTTTCAAATGACACACATAATATAAATGAAAACTAATCACTATAAGAAAAAATAAAGTGGCCATTTTTCTAATTCTCTATGACATTATAAATTTTCTTGAAAATACTGTTACTTCAAAGCTCACCCTGACCATTACATAATATCATGATGATCATGGCCCCCCACACTCACTTTTCATAACCTTTCTTTTTCTAAACAAAAAGGAAAACTGTCCTTGAAGTATTAAAGTCATATTCAATTTTTTCGAGAACTTTTTGTAAAGAGAATTGGAAGTGATCTAATCTTTATTGTTATAGAATTTCATCAGCTGGCTGTCAAGATGTGATTTCTTACTCTGAAATGATCCACTCTCTATTATATTTCATGTTAACATTTCAAATCAAGTAAAATGGTGATGTTCATGTTGTCCAAGATAACTGAGAGAAGAAGCCACTGAATTGTATTTCTTTTATTTTTTTAACATCTTTACTGGGGTATAATTACTTTACAGTGTTGTGTTAGTTTCTGCTGTATAATGAAGTGAATCAGCCATACGTATACATATATCCCCATATCCCCTCCCCACTTGCTTCTCACTCCCACGCTACCTATCCCACCCCTCTAGGTGGTCACAAAGCACCGAGCTAATCTCCCGGTGCTATGCGGCTGCTTTCCATTAGCTATATATTTTACATTTGCTACTGTGTATATGTCAATGCTACTCTCTCACTTTGCCCCAGCTTAAGCTACCCCCTCCCCATGTCCTCAAGTCCATTCCTAAGTCTGCGTCTTTATCAGGTCCTGCCCCGTGTTCATCAGAACCTTTTTTTTTTTTAGATTCCAAATATATGTGTTAACATATGGTATGTGTTTTTCTCCTTCTGACTTACTTCACTCTGTATGACAGACTCTAGGTCCATCCACATCACTACAAATAACTCAGTTTTGTTTCTTTTTATGCCTGAGTAATATTCCATTGTATATATGTGCCACATCTTCTTTATCCATTCATTTGTCGATGGACACTTAGGTTGCTTCCATGTCCTGGCTATTGTAAATAGTGCGACAGTGAACACTGTGGTACGTGTCTCTCTTTGAATTATCATTTTCTCAAGGTATATACCCAGTAGTGGGATTGCTGGGTCATATGGTAGTTCTATTTTTAGTTTTTTAAGGAACCTCCATACTGTTCTCCATAGTGGCTGTATCAATTTACCTTCCCACAAACAGTGCAAGAGGGTTCCCTTTTCTCCACACCCTCACCAACAGTTATTGTTTGTAGATTTTTTCATGATGGTCATTCTGACCAGTGTGAGGTGATACCTCATTGTAGTTTTGATTTGCATTTCTCTCACGATTAGTGATGTTGAGCATCCTTTCATGTGTTTGTTGGCAATCTGTATCTCTTCTTTGGAGAAATGTCTATTTAGGTCTTCTGCCCATTTTTGGATTGGGTTGTTTTTCTAGTACTGAGCTGTTTATATATTTTGGAGATTGATCCTTTGTCAGTTGCTTCATTTGCAAATATTTTCTCCCATTCTGAGGGTTGTCTTTTCGCCTTGTTTATGGTTTTCTTTGCTGTGCAAAAGCTTTTAAGTTTCATTAGGTATCATTTATTTAATTTTGTTTTTATTGCCCTTTCTCTAGGAGGTGGGTCAAAAAGGATCTTGCTGTGATTTATGTCATAGTGTTCTATGTCTTCCTCTAAGAGTTTTATACTGTCTGGCCTTACATTTTGGCCTTTAATCCATTTTGAGTTTATTTTTGTGTGTGGTGTTAGGGAGTGTTCTAATTTCATTCTTCTACATGTACCTGTCCAGTTTTCCCAGCACCACTTATTGAAGAGGCTGTCTTTTCTCCATTGTATATTCTTGCCTCCATTATCAAAGATAAGGTGACCATATGTGCATGGGTTTATCTCTGGGCTTTCTATCCTGTTCCATTGATCTATATTTCTGTTTTTGTGCCAGTACCATACTGTCTTGATTACTGTAGCTTTGTAGTATAGTCTGATGTCAGGTAGCCTGATTCCTCCAGCTCCATTTTTCTTTCTCAAGATTGCTTTGGCTATTCGAGATCTTTTGTGTTTCCATACAGATTGTGAAATGTTTTGTTCTAGTTCTGTGAAAGATGCCATTGGTAGTTATATAGGGATTTCATTGAATCTGTAGATTGCTTTGGGTAGTATAGTCATTTCACAATGTTGATTCTTCCAATCCAAGAACATGGTATATCTCTCCATCTGTTTGTATCATCTTTAATTTCTTTCATCAGTGTCTTATAGTTTTCTGCATACAGGTCTTTTGTCTCCTTAGGTAGGTTTATTCCTAGGCATTTTATTCTTTTTGTTACAGTGGTAAATGGGAGTGTTTCCTTCATTTCTCTTTCAGATTTTTCATCATTAGTGTTTAGGAATGCAACAGATATCTGTGCATTAATTTTGTATCTGGCTGCTTTACCAAATTCATTGATTAGCTCTAGCAGTTTTCTGGTAGCATCTTTAGGATTCTCTATGTATAGTATCATGTCATCTGCAAACACTGACAGTTTTACTTCTTTTCCAATTTGGATTCCTTTTATTTCTTTTTCTTCTCTGATTGCTGTGGCTAAAACTCTCCAAAACTATGTTGAATAACAGCAGTGAGAGTGGGCAGCTTTGTCTCGTTGCCGATCTTAGAAGAAATGGTTTCAGTTTTTCACCATTGAGAACGATATTGGCTGTGGGTTTGTCATATATGGCTTTTATTATGTTGAGGTAGTTTCCCTCTATTCCTACCTTCTGGAGAGTTTTTATCGGAAATGGGTGTTGAATTTTGTTGAAAGCTTTTTCTGCATCTACTGAGATGATCATATGGTTTTTCTCCTTCAATTGGTTAATACAGTGTATCACATAGATTGATTGTGTATCTTGAAGAATCCTTGCGTTCCTGGAATAAACCCCACTTGATCATGGTGTATGATCCTTTTAATATGCTGTTAGATTCTGTTTGCTAGTATTTTGTTGCGGATTTTTGCATCTATGTTCATCAGTGATATTGGTCTGTAGTTTTCTTTCTCTGTGACATCTTTGTCTGCTTTTGGTATCAGGGTGATGGTGGCCTCGTAGAATGAGTTTGGGAGTATTCCTCCCTCTGCTATATTTTGGAAGAGTTTGAGAAGGACAGGTGTTAGCTCTTCTCTAAATGTTTGATAGAATTGTCCTGTGAAGCCATCTGGTGTTGGGCTTTCGTTTGTTGGAAGATTTCTAATCACAGTTTCAATGTCAGTACTTGTGATTGGTCTGTTTATATTTTCTATTTCTTCCTGGTTCAGTCTCAGAAGGTTGTACTTTTCTCCGAATTTTTCCATTTCTTCCAGGTTGTCCATCTGATTGACTTACAGTTGCTTGTAGTAATCTCTGATGATCCTTTGTATTTCTGCAGTGTCAGTTGTTACATCTCCTTTTTCATTTCTAATTCTGTTGATTTGAGTCTTCTCCTTTTTTTTCTTGCTGAGTCTGGCTAATGGTGTATCAACTTTGTTTACCTGCTCAAAGAACCAACTTTTAGGTTTACTGATTTTGCTATTGTTTCCTTCATTTCTATTTCATTTATTTCTGATCTGATCTTTATGATTTCTTTCCTTCTGCTAACTTTGTGGGGGTTTTGTTCTTCTTTCTCTAGTTGCTTTAGGTGTAAGTTTAGGTTATTTGAGATGTTGCTTGTTTCTTAAGGTAGGATTGTATTGCTATAAACTTCCCTGTTAGAACTGCTTTTGCTGCATCCCATCGGTTTTGGGTCATCATGTTTTCATTGTTATTTGTTTCTAGGTATTTTTTGATTTCCTCTTTGATTTCTTCAGTGATCTCTTGGTTTTTTTAGTAGCATATTGTTTAGCCTCCATGTGTTTGTAATTTTCCCAGATTTTTGCCTGTAATTGATATCTGGTCTTATAGCATTGTGGTTGGAAAATATACTTGGTACGATTTCAATTTTCTTAAATTTACCATGGCTTGATTTGTGACCCAAGATATGATCTATCCTGGAGAATGTTCCATGTGCAGTAGAGAAGAAAGTGTTTTCTGTTGTTTTTGGGTGGAATGTCCTATAAATATCAGTTAAGTCCATCTTGTCTAATTTGTCATTTAAAGCTTGTGTTTCCTTATTTATTTTCATTTTGGATGATCTGTCCATTGGTGAAAGTGGGGTATTAAAGTCCCCTACTATGATTGTGTTACTGTCCACTTCCCCTTTATGGCTGTTAGTATTTGCCTTATGTATTGAGGTGATCCTATGTCGGGTGCATAAATATTTACAATTGTTATATCTTCTTCTTGCATTGATCCCTTGATCATTATGTAGTGTCCTTCTTTGTCTCTTGTAATAGTCTTTGTTTTGCAGTCTGCTTTCTCTGATATGAGAATTGCTACTCCAGCTTTCTTTTGATTTACATTTGCATGAAATATCTTTTTCCGTCCCCTCACTTTCAGTCTGTATGTGTCCCTAGATCTGAAGTGGGTCTCTTGTAGACAGCATACATATGGGTCTTGTTTTTGTATCCATTCAGCCCATGTGTGTCTTTTGCTTGGAGCATTTAATCCATTTACATTTAGGGTAATTATTGATATATATGTTCCTATTACCATTTTCTTAATTGTTTTGGGTTTGTTACTGTAGGTCTTTTCATTCTGTTGTGTTTCCTGCCTAGAGAAGTTCCTTTAGCATTTGTCGTAAAGCTGGTTTGGTGGTGCTGAATTCTTTTGGCTTTTGCTTGTCTGTAAAGGTTTTAATTTGTCTGTCAAATCTGAATGAGATCCTTGCTGGGTAGAGTAATCTTGGCTGTAGGTTTTTCCCTTTCATCACTTTAAATATGTCCTGCCACTCCCTTCTGGCTTGCAGAGTTTCTGCTGAAAGATCAGCTGTTAACCTTATGGGGATTCCCTTGTATGTTATTTTTTGCTTTTCCGTCGCTGCTTTTAATATTTTTTCTTTGTATTTAATTTTTGATAGTTTGATTAATATGTGTTTTGACATGTTTCTCCTTGGATTTATCCTGTATGGGATTCTGTGCTTCCGGGACTTGACTGACTATTTCCTTTCCCATATTAGGGAAGTTTTCAACTATAATCTCTTCAAATGTTTTCTCAGACCCTTTCTTTTTCTCTTTTTATTCTGGGACCCCTATAATTCAAATGCTGGTGTGTTTAATGTTGTCCCAGAGGTCTCTGAGACTGTCCTCCTTTCTTTTCATTCTTTTTTCTTTATTCTGCTCTGCAGTGGTTATTTCCCCTATTTTATCTTCCAGGTCACTTATCCGTTCTTCTGCCTCAGTTATTCTGCTATTGATTCCTTCTAGAGAATTTTTAATTTCATTTATTGTGTTGTTCATCACTGTTTGTTTGCTCTTTAGATTTTCTAGGTCCTTGTTAAACGTTTCTTTATTTTCTCCATTCTATTTCCAAGATTTTGGATCATGTTTACTATGGTTACTCTGAATTCTTTTTCAGGTAGGCTGCCTATTTGCTCTTCATGTGTTTGGTCTGGTTGGTTTTTACCTTGCTGCTTCATCTGCTGCATATTTCTCTGTCTTCTCATTTTGTTTAACTTACTGTGTTTGGGGTCTCCTTTTCGCAGCCTGCAGGTTTGTAGTTCCCAATGTTTTTGGTTTCTGCCCCCAGTGGGTGAGGTTGGGTCATTCGGTTGTGTAGGCTTCCTGGTAGAAGGAACTGATGCCTGTGTTCTGGTGTGTGGGGCTGGATGTTGTCTTTCTGGTGGGCAGGGCCACATCTGGTGGTGTGTTTTGGGATGTCTGTGAACTTAGTATGATTTTAGGCAGCCTCTCTGCTAATGGGTGGGGTTGTGTTCCCGTCTTGATAGTTGTTTGGCGTAGGGCATCCAGCACTGGAGCTTGCTAGCTGTTGTGTGGAGCTGGGTCTTAGTGTTGAGATGAGGATCTCTGGGAGACCTCTTGCCATTTGATATTACATGGGGCCGGGAGGTCTCTGGTAGTCCAATGTCCTGAACTCGGCTCTCCCACGTTAGAGGCTCAGGCCTGACAACCCGGCCAGAGCACCAAGACCCTGTCAGCCACACGGCTCCAAAGCAAGTTTTCCGCGATGCTCCCCAGGTTATAGTCATAGAGCTTTGTCTGCATTGTATTTCTCTAAGTTCATTTAGACTTAAGCAGCAAGTGTTGATAATCAGAGCCTAAGGGTGCTTAATTTTACCTGGAGTGATAATGGTTTAAGTAACCTAATTTTTGGACATTTTTCTCATCTACACCACACTAAGAAAGAAAAAAGTTCCCTTAGCAAATCTAACATGATGATTTTGGATAATTTCACGAAAAATTTTAAAAGTATCTATCAGCATTTTCAGTAAAAGTGTCAGGCTGAAAAGATAGCACTGAACAGTCAGCTAAAAAAGTATTAGATAAAATATGATGAATTGCTGGGTCTACTTTTTCTGTGTTTGTAAGACATGATTGAGGAATGGGAATAACTCCATCATTGTACACTGTATGGTTTCCATGTTGGAGGAAACAGTCCAGAAATGGGAAGGGTAAAAGTTTCTCACCTCAGTGTTTCCGAGCACATGCAACTTCAGAGGATATATGGGCTAAACTAGTCGTTCGATGATTTCCTCTTACTTTTTTTTTTTTTTTTTTTTTTTTGCGGTATGCGGGCCTCTCACTGTTGTGGCCTCCCCCGCTGCGGAGCACAGGCTCCGGACGCACAGGCTCAGCGGCCATGACTAACGGGCCCAGCCACTCCGCCACATGCAGGATCCTCCCGGACCGGGGCACGAACCCGCATCCCCTGCATCGGCAGGCGGACTCTCAACCACTGCGCCACCAGGGAAGCCCTTCTCTTACTTTCTTGTAAGCATTTGGCTCATTTAGATTTTGGTGTTTCTCTGGAAGATAGAAAGTTCTTCTGTCCACTAGCTGTAATTTTAATAAGAATTTCCAATTTGTTGCTGGGTATCCCCTCAGGGACACCATACCAGCACTTTAAGCTCCACTTAGCCAAAACCAAACTCAGTTATCCCCTCTGCAAACCTGCTCCACTTCCTGTGTCTCCATCTCTTACAATAATTCAACTTTTCTTAAATTCAGCCAGACAGAGAAACTTGGAAAAATCTCCCACATCTCTACCTCTGACATTCAAAGATCAGCCCACTCTGGTGCATCACTGGTATATAACCCTACTTTTCCATTGATTCCACCACTAAAGTCATCTTCTGTCATGACCCCTATATTAACATCCTTACTTCAGAAGCCTCCTGTTTCTCTAAGCTGTGCTTCCCTCTGGTTAAGTGCTGTCTCTCAAAAGCACAACCTAGGTTAGCATGATATTCTCCTCAAAAATCTATGGCTTCTAACGGTTCTGAAGAACCTAGGGGCAGGACAGGAATAAAGACACAGACGTAGAGAATGGACTTGAGGACACAGGGAGGGGGAAGGGTAAGCTGGGATGAAGTGAGAGAGTGGCATGGACATATATACACTACCAAATGTAAAATGGGTAGCTAGTGGGAAGCAGCCGCATAGCACAGGGAGATCAGCTCGGTGCTTTGTGTCCACCTAGAGGGGTGGGATAGGGAGGGTGGGAGGGAGATGCAAGAGGGAAGGGATATGGGGATATAGGTATACGTATAGCTGATTCATTTTGTTATAAAGCAGAAACTAACACACCATTGTAAAGCAATTATACTTCAATAAAGATGTTAAAAAAGAAAAAAAACTGTGGCTTCTAAACACCCTGAGAAAAACTTTCGAACTCCAGCAAGTGCCAATTCAGAAATCCCATACAGAACTCTAGCCCGTCCTTCTGGTCACATCTCCTACTCTTTGCCTCCAGGAACGGCAGGCACGCCCCAAGTCCACCACACCCCTGCCACCCTCTCCCGCCTTCACTGTTCCACAGTCCACATTGGCTATAGTCCTCTACCTTTGACAGTCGTCTTTCAGAGTGCTTGGCTCAGCTCATATGACCCCACATCATGAAGTCTTTTACAACCTCACTATTATTCCCACCCCCTTTTTCCATCTGTCTGCAGCACTCTTTCTCTACTTCTGGATTCAGCATCTACTGCCACATATGATGTTAGCTTCTGCACATTTTGTCTCTCCAGTTAGGATGCACACCCTCTCGCTCATTATTGCATCCATCAAATGTCTCCAGGATTCCAGTCCCAGCCACTATTCTAGGTAATAATGATACAAACACCTGCTTCTCTCTCTCAATAAGGTCAGTCTAGTATGTGATAAAACGTAAATAATGTGATATGGTGAGATAAGTATAATAAGGAAGTCCCAAGGGCAGGAAATAGGGAGACAGTGTGATAAGCACCAGCCTGAGATTTAGAAGACTCAGGTTCAGGGTCTGGCTCTGCTAATGTAACTAAGTTATGATGAACAAATCTCCTTGTTTCAGTTTTCTCATTTGCAAAATTAAGATCCCTACCACTTAGTGTTCTTTAAGGCTCAAAATAAAATTAAATAGTGAATTTCCACTTGCTCCACCGGATTCACTCTCTGTCCTTTTTCTCTACTCTCTTTCTCTAGAAGTTGACCTCTAAGCAAGGGGGTCCTCTCCACATCACCACTGTGTCTCCAGGTTCTGCTAATTGCTCCCTCCTCTGGCTGCTTAGGTCCTAGGGGAAGTTAGGCCGTAGGGTAACTCTCCCTTGTGGGTTCCCTGCACTCTACCCACACCTTTACAAATAATCTCTTTATTAAAGGCTCCTCAAATTACCCAAGTCGAATGTGCCATCTGTCTCCTGCCAGGACTCTGACTGATAAAACTGCTTTTCAAACTTGAAGTTGCTGTGTAAATGCAAGATATTTCTCATTTATCTCTGCACATGGCTTTACACAAAGCAGATTGCTGTATTAATAGTGATAAAATGAATGCATGCAAGGATAAATGAGTGAATGATTCTGCCCTTTTCTACTTCACTTATGTTCTTCTCTGGGTGATATCTTCTCGTCACCTTGACTGGATTTTGTAATGCCCTGATTTGATTTCTGTTCCCTTTAAACTCACTGTCTCTTAGGGGAAACCTTTCTGCACATAGTATATCTCAGGCTTTGTATGTTTCTAGCAGTTTAACTTGGAAGGGTTAACTTTGTTTGAAATTTCTAGAAATATCTCCCTTCAATAGGCTGCACACTTGCCTGATATCAAAATGGATTATTTATTTGTTCATTTATTTATATTTTTTGTTCAACATAAAAGCTGGCAAATAAGTCAAAAGCAAACAAATTGAGTGTTCTCCTATCACATGGGAACCAAGAGCATATTTAAGGAATCAGTAACCCAGATTGGGGTAGTTTCTTATAAAGCACAATAAATAAATGTGGGGCAAATAATTGCCTCCACTGACCCCTTTTCTAGGCAAAAGCCCAGCCAATGAATGGACAATCGGGTATCTTCACGAAAGGATCTAAACAAAGGTAAATCACAGAATTCAGTATCTTGACATTTATGAAGAGCTGAGATCATGACTAATTAGACTTTAACATTAAATTAATTTATTTCCAGCAATTACAGACTATCTTTTTCTCCTGAATCCCCACGTAGCTCGATAAAATAAGAGATAACTATTTTCCTCTTATTTTAACATTAGGTTGATGACATAAAATGAGAAACTGACCTATGGAAACTATCTTTAGAAAACATAATTTTGAGTAAATATATTTAATGGTATGCTTTGGTACTGAGCAGCTATTTTTCATTAGCAAATAATTGCATAACTGGAATTCTTAATTAAAAGTTGTGATGAGAAGTGAATCTGTTTATTCTGTAATTTTGACCCAGAAATTCAGAACATATTGGGATATGTTATGAGCACAATTCCCCAAATTTTAGAAGAGTAAAAGAACTCACAAAGCCTTTCAATAGGGACTCTTGGAGGAAAATTACACTGTGTGTGTGTGTGTGTGTGTGTGTGTGTGTGTGTGTGTGTGTGTGTGTTTATCCAGATGCAGTAATATTTGAAAAGTCAACTGTTGAATATACTATAACATGGAAATAGTCTAACTTAATGGCTGTGTGATACTGTTAAAAATTTCTAAACAGTCCTTTTGGACCTTTCTGGATTTTCCAGAAAGGCTCTTAGCCAACAGTTTCTTCTTTTAGCTTTGTAACTGAAATACAAATTCAGACAATGGCAAACTCTGTGAGGCTCCTTTTTAAAGCTTTCCTTGATAATACAAGTTTGAAGTGATTTTTCAGCAACCATCACAATTCAAGCTTGTAGAAGACAGCCATGGAGGAGCCCATCCTGGCCCATAGTCAAGTGGATCGGATAATGTTTAAATCTAACTGGGTTACTAGGGCCACCCTGGTACAAAAGTCTGTTATAAAAATGTAATAGGCCTTATTGTTTTTCTTTGCAGACTGCCAACAAGTGATATGTTCTAGGTTCAAAGGCCAGAGAGATCTGGGGACGAGGAGAACATGGGTGCAGCCCACTCTGTGGAACCAACCAAAGGTTAGATAAGTTGTAGGTTTCTCCCAAGCCTCCTTCTAGGACACAAGTAAAACCCCTGTAACTGGCGCTGGTGGAGCAAGCATTACCTCCTGTCACCTAGTTTGTGCCATTGCTGACCCAGTGACACCATATCCCAGACCCAGATTTAAACACTTGTTAGCCAGATGTATCTCCCATGTGCTACTGGGCCTTGTCACTTATCACAGTTTAATAGGGCATTGGGGATTTTAGACAACTCCTTTAATTACAGTGGAACGCTAACAGTGTTTGCTATTGATTTTTATCCCAGAATGTCAGCTTCTTCCTGTCACCTGTACACATACTTTCCTGACTCCCTTTCATACTAGCAGTGTAATTTTTTAAATGACTCTAATATATTCAGTATTAATAAAATGTCCATAATAGTAAGCATCCTATCTGAGAAAGCAAAAGGAAAGAAAAAATGTATCCTTTGTGTGCCTTTATTTGGAAAGACAGGAATTACACAGAATCCTAGTCTTTTTTTCTTTTTTTTAACCAATAGATGGCCCTAGTGGTTTCTGGCAAAGAATTGGCTCTAACATATAGACGTTCCTGTACTTAGAGCATTCAACAATAATAATATTTGGCCCTTATTATTATTATTATTTTGCCAAAGGTATGATCATATAGCCCTAACCATTAGTTGAAATACTTGTGGCTTAACCAGTGAGGTTGATTTTAACATAAATTCACATGCTGCTAAACAGGTCTTTTATCTCTTTATTTACAAGCGATCCAAGGGAGTGACATGGGTAATAGAATGCATATAATGTATAGAGGTTTAAACCATGCTATAAACCCCGTTGAAGAGTTCCTGACACTCGTTTATATGTGACAAGGTTTTTGTTTCCTTTATTATTCAAGACATATTTTTTTAAACTTATGCTCTTTCCATTTTTCAGAGCATTGTGTCCTAGAAAGAAAATTAGGCTTAAGAGCCAAACAGACCTGTATTAGAGTCTAGACTCTATCATCTACAAGGGCTAAAAATCCTGACAAGATGGTTAACTTAAGCAAGGATGGGTTTCTTTGTTCCTAAATGATGCCTGTCTCCAAGAGCTGTGGTAAGAATTAAGTGATACTATTGTGGCTAGCCAAATATTGGCTAGCCACAGTTTCTTCTCCCTTTGTTGATTTGGATTTTAACATTGGCTCAAGCAAAAAAAATAATATTAGGCAAGGAGAGCTGTTTTTAAAAACAAAGTAAAAAGTTATATATTTTTTAGAACAGATAAAATGTTCTAATTCTCTGCCCCTTTTGATTATTTTCATTTTCATTATCTTTCTCCTTGGACATTCTAACATTTAAAAGATATTATTCGGTCCCAATTCTTCAAGGTCGGAGGTTTGGTTACTGTAAATTTGTGGAGAGAAGGCTGTCAGGAGCTTACACAGAGTCCCAGATTCCTTACATCTGCCAGGATATAAGCTGACCTCCCTGTGTCCTAAGTATTCCTTCCCAAAGTATATATAAGTAAAATTAAGCAATTCACCCTTCATCCAAAAAGTTTATTGTGCTTCTGTTTGTTCAAAAGATCTTTGATAAAATGTTGATAGCATTTCTGCCTCTTGTCTGTTTTCAAAAGAGCTAGTATTATTAAAGGTTGTTTGCTGTTCATCTTTTTGATGGGGAAAAAATTAAAAGCCTGATTCTTTTTATTTGGCTTGAGCACTCAGTGTCCTTCCACACAGTGGCACCTGAGGAGTCATTAGCAAAACTAGATAAGTAACTGATTTATTATTTCCATACATGCACGGTGCATTCCCCTTACTCAGAGTGCACAGCAAAATTATTCATGTTAAGATAGAGCAATCACAATGACTACGAAAGCACATTTTACCATTCCAAACATAAGCATAGCTGTGGTGGTGTACTATCATAGTACATGATAATAGAAATGAATTATGTCAGTAAAATCTGAGGTTTAAGCTTTACCATGATAAATATGTTTCATTGAAGTGAAGTGTTTTGACAGAGTCACTTTCATATGCAGACTGCTGAAATAAGGAGACCAGCCGTGCCCATGCAGATGCCGAGATTTGGGTCTACCTTATTAATGATTTATCGTGTCATGGAGAGTTTTGAAAGCACTTTCTATAATGTGCAAACGCAAGGAATACTATATGTGCATTCCAAATTAATCACAGAAGCTGTAGCTACCTTTGAAATTTCAATACCGATATCTTTTTTTTTTTTGAAACATGAAATTCTACATTCTAAACTGTATGATTCATTAAAATTCATACAAAATGTTATTTCATATCAACTGGATACTAAGTAGTGTATGTAGCTGAATTAATAGACATATATACATAGATGAGGGAAAGAAGGAGGTGGAATGGAACACAAATGTTTTGCAAACCTATTGTGTACCATGTGCTTTCACCTGAAGTCTCACATTTAGTGTGAGGTTGGATTAAATTTCTAATCCAATTCTGCAGGATTCCAAGATTGCTCTGCCTACAGGGCACGTATAATAACATTGGCTAATATTTATTCAGTGCTTGCCGTGTTCCAAGTAAGATGCTAAACACTTTACATGCATTATCACATTCAGTCTTCATAAAATCCATTTGAAGTATTGTTATGACTCCTGTTTCACAGATGAGAACACTGATGCACAGTGTAGTTAAATAAATTATCCCAAGAGACGGGGGGAGTCTGGATTTGAATCCAGGTTGTCAAATGTTTCCAAAGCCTTCACTATTTACTACTGCTATTAACTGTGACCTCACTACTAACCACTATTACAACTAAGTAAGAGGTTAGGGTTCAGCTCCTATGCAGTTACTACCTGGGTGGCCTTAGGCAAGTACCTTAAACCCTCTAAGCTTCAGTTTCCTCTTCTACAAAATGAAGGTAATAATAGTACTTAAATGAGAGAATTGTTGTAAGCAGTAATACTTATAAAACGCTTAAAAGAGGTTGGCAGATAGTAAGCACTATTGCTTTGTTTAATAACTGTAATAGTTAAGGAGTGGTACTCTCCAATGATTGATAAAAATTTTATTGACTCTTACACACAGATTTTCTATAATTTTCAGATACATTTTATTCTTAAAACTAGATTGGAAATGAAACATAGAAATAAAACTTTGAACTTTTGCTAAAGTAAACAGAGAAACAAAAAACAGACTGTAAATAAAGTTACTACTTATCCCTCCTGGGAGATATGCGATAACGGCAAAAGCATAACCACTAATTATCTAAAGCACTGACCACTTTTAAGTATTCTTTCTAGGTGTGAAAAGAGCCAAAATCTTCCTTATTTCCTTCCGTCCTTCTTCCTTTCTTCATTTATTCATTCTTCACTCATTCAGTGAACATCCTTACATGGATACTATGCTTGCCCTGGGGACACAAATGAATAAATCCCTACTCTGGAGGAGCATACAATCTAGAGATGACTATACTCCCTGATTCAGCACATAAAAGAGTGTGAGAAAGTTGTGGGTTTCCTTGCCAGATCTGTTGAACAAATATTTATTGAGTATCTATTAAATGCCAGGCACTGTGCTGGGCACTGGGGCCGTCCAGGTAAATAAGACAAGATCCTAGCAGTTAAGAAGCACCCAGTAAGGAAGTCATCCTAGACAGTTATTTTCCCTTCCCTGTGATAAGTTACATATCTAATCCTCGGCTCAAAATAACCTGTCAGCATATTCTTCTGCAACCTAAAGGTTTTTTTATTCCTGAATTTAAGAGCTCAATCTCAGGTAAACTGTACTCTCTGGGGTGGCGCTCTGTAAAGCTGGCCATCGCAGAATTTCAGCAAAGAATTCAAGAATCTGGGGAACTGAACTTTTTTTTTCTTCTCTGCTACTTGTCCGCTACTGCAGACAGAAGACAGTTCATAAGCTTTCTGCCTCCAGGTGGGTGGCGATAGGATTCCTCAAACCACTGGCCACCCGCTTGCATCTTCATTCAGTGCACAGAGCCCTTTGGCTGCAGCGGGGGCTTGCTCCCTTGATGGAGAAAATACGGAATGACTGGACACCAGTAAAACAGGCACAGCTTTCTGGGTCAGAAGTTGGCTGGGAAAGGGCCCGGACTGCCAAGTAACTTGCAGTGATGTCAGAGCCCAGCACAACCTGAAAACACCAGCCAGCCAGCCAACAAAAGCCTTATAACAACAACAGAAAAATCACAAAGCTGCGTTGCCAAAGCTGTTCTTTCCGCCCCCTACCCCTTACTTCGAATGGGAGGAACAGCGGGAAGAGAGTTATATTTTCAAAGACTCCCCTTCCTCCCTCCTTCTTCCTTTTGGTAACAAAGTGTTGACTAGCGAGGAAACAGTTCTCTGGGTGAGTCCTGCAGCAGTTCCTTGGGGTGTCTTTTTTGAGTTCCTTTTCAAGGCTGTCGGTGGAAGTTTTAGCAATAACTCGGTACAGGGTATTTTTCCTAAATGTAAACACGTAACTGTGCTGAGGAGAAAGCAGGAACCATTGAGGAAAGGAAAGTCCTTTCTCTGCCCCCTTCTCCTCTCATTCACGGTAATTAACCATACTCAAATGAAAATTAAAAGTTTGGCGGAAATGCTCCCTTCTTTCTTTTTCTTTAAACGAGGGCATCACGGTTCATTCCAGCCATTTAGATCCCTCAGTGATTCATAATTCAACTGGAAATTTTAATAAAACACAGCCTGTTCTTGGATATGAAGTTTGGATTAAAATCCTCTTGTTTTTAAGTATGCGACTTTTTTCCTTTCCTTTGTGACAGTCAATTTGAAATGATGTCACTTCAAGGACATTTTCATTTCTCCCAGAACATATTACACGACACACTTGCCTGTAAAACCGGCTCATTAGCCTGCAAAATTATACTGTACTGAATGGCTTTCATTCGAAGTAGAAATAGGATTTTTAGTAGGCAATTTCTGTATTTTATAAAGATAAAACAGTGTTTGATTGCTTCTTCCTAGCTGTTTTGCTTAGTGGTTGTAAAGAGAAATTGGGGCGGGGGACGACAAATGTAATATGGGGGCGGGCTTGTAAGGATGTGCTTAAAAAATAAATCTTAGATGAGGAAACTAAGGCATAACTTTACGGAGCAACTGTGCCTGCAGCTCCTCTGGGCTGCAACGCCTTGTCCTCTAAATGTCTGGAGGAAAGCTCAAAAAAAAGTGAGGGAGCGAAAAAAAGAGGGAAGGTGGTAGGAAAGCGAAAAGGCTGCTTCTCAGGCTGCAGCAGCCACCGCGAGCTGGATGACTGAGGCGCTGCGAGTTGCTGGAAGGAGCAGCTCTTCAGAGGTGGCGAGAGGGAGGGCGCGCAGCAGAGCGCCGGGGAGGAGGGACGCGGAGGCCACCGAGGGGTCAGCCGGGCCGCGGCGCCGCGCTGGGGGCCTCCAGGCGGCGCTGGCCGAGGCGCTCGGGAGAGGGCGAGCGCGCCGGGCCGCCCGCGCCTCTTGCCGTCCGCGCCCGGGGGTGGGCCCCAAGCCGCGAGCTGCCGAGTGCCGGGAGGGAACGAGGCTCCGGCTCGCCTGATGGATTGACTTGAAGATGGATCGAATTACACCATTTGCCTTGCCTCGATTTGTTTGGCTCCCGCTCCGTCCCGCTGCTGCTGTCGTTGTCGCTGCCGCTGCTGCAAGGACTGGTGGTGGCGAGTTTCAGGATTATATCGAAGCCAAAACCTAGAGACACAGGGATATATCTCTTTTTTTCTAATTTTTTCTTTACTTTTTATTTTCTTTTCTCCCTGAGCGTGACAAGCTTTTTTTTTTTTTTTTAAACCAGCCTCCCCCCTCCCCCCATGAGGTAAGACAGCCCTATAAAAATTTGCTAATGCTCTAGGCGCCTGGTGGGGATCGGACCCTGATCCTTAGAGCCTGAATTGCTTCTGGTGTATGTGTACGTGTGCGTATGCGTGTGTGTTGGCACTGGAGAGTTGATTTCTTTTCCAAGCTGTTCTCTCCGCCTGCCGTACCAGGGACGCGCAAAGGGCTGGAGAGGTTTGGCGGTCGCGTCAAAACTCGCATTGCTGGAGGCTTGCGGGGAGTGGGCCCCCCAACACTGTGCACCCCCCCTCGGGGGAAAAAAAAGCGGAAGGAGGGAGCCAGCAAAAGTTTCTCGCCAGGCAGCGCCAGCTCCGCGCTCCCCCGCACCTTATCAGGGGGAACCCGGCTGCTTCGGTGCCGGGCACCACGTCCCCAGCCCGCGCGACCGCCGAGCCAAGGCTGAAGGAGCCGGCTGCTGGCTCCGCCGCCCCCTTCCGCCCGCCCGCCCGGGAGCCGACTCTGGGACCGCCGGGCCAGGCTAGCCGTGGATGGGCGAGCACCCGCCCGCGCCAGGAGAAGGGGCGCAGCTCAGCCGCCGACGGACGAGCGGCTCACGGCGGACGTCGGCTACCTGTCAGTGCGCCCCCGGGTCGGACGGCCCACCGGTAGCGCCTGTTGGCTAGGGGCGGGGGCTCAGGGGACTCGGCCCTCCCCCAGCCCTCCAGGCTCCAGCACCGGCTTCTGCCCGGAGGGCGGCCACTTCCCAACCCTCCCTCTCCCCCTGCTGGCCGAGCGCGCCGCGGGCGGACTCCGGGGCCCAGAGCTGCCCGCCTCCCACCCGGCGCCCCGTTTCTCCTCCCGGCCGCTCTCCCCCGCAACTTTCCGTGCTTTGTTCTCCGGCTGGAAATGATTTACGGAAGCGTCTTGGACAGGGTCTCCGCCAGGCGGCAAGAGCCCAGCGCTGAGATGTGTTACGTTCTCATCTACCCATCAATTATGGATGGAAACAAATAAGGAAGAGTCAATTTTGCATGAGCCCCTTCTCCGGCGGCGAGAGGCATTCTGCAGCCGGGAGGGAGCCGCCGCTCGCGTCGGCAGCCGCTGGCAGGGGGATGGTGAGGCGGAAGGTAGGGAAACTTTTATCTCCCGTCTTGACAGCAATGATGTTTGTTCCTGGTCTGCGGAGACTGATACCGCGGCCGCCTTGGGTAATTTGGAAGGGCTTAAAGCTTCCTCTGTAGTGTATAACTCTTGGATTGAAACTAAAGGTCATAAAGGACTTGAAGGTGCGGATGAGAACTGGGTTTGAAAATTTTTTGTGAAATCAGCTCTCGGGACCACTGCTGTCAGGTGATTCTCTAAATCCCGATCTTGTAAAGAGCTAAATGTCATGGAGCTAGAGAGGAGCGAAGTAGCGGTGTTATAGGAACCCAGAGTAGAGTACTCCTCATTCAGAGGTGACCAGTCAGTAACCCAGGTCCCGGCATCCCCACTCCTCACTATGTTCAGCCGGGAGATTCACACGGAAGGAACAGTAGATCATTATTATAGATATACAGACTTTGCAAACAATAACCGGACCTTATGTCCATCACTATGGGCCACGGCTTTCCCTTAAAAATAACGGTAGTGTTTCCAGTTACTTGGGAGAAGAAATGTGTAGGGCAATTTTCCCAAGAATTCTGGCTCCTAAGAATTTAAGTCTGCAGTAAAATGTTTAGTTGCTTTTTAAGGATTGTCCTTCTCTGTACTTGATATTTGGGGCAGTAAAGTGGATGCTTTTATTTAAAAGCTGAAGTCCTGGGGAAAGGTTTAACATTTTAAAATCTGGTTTGGTCTCCGTTCCTCAGAATTGGAGAAATAATTGTTTGGAGAAATTTGTCAAGGTTTCTTCCTTGTAGAATTGAGAAATCTTATCCCAGACAGCTCAAGGTGAGGATTTTACTATTCTTTTGGTGGTTTAACAATAGGTTTTGATGCTGGTTTATCCATGTTGTTAAAAAAAAATCCCCTCACTCTCTTTGATATCTAACTCAGGAAATTAAGTTGTGTGTCGTCACATTTAATGTAGTGAGTGACAGGCATATTCTGTCAGGCTGGCAAATGTTACACAAACATTTACGCTGGCTTAGATGAATAGAAATTGCCTAAGATTTGGGCCTATATTACCATGAACTTAAACATCTTGAGGTAAATAAACATAGCTGAGTTTTGTTTTTAAAGTTAATGTCCATGCTTTGATTTAGGTCCCTAGACTGTGCTCTCAGAAAGACAAATAAATAACCCTGAGATTTCCAAATGGTGTTGTTTAGCAAACCATTTTCTTCCAGTGGTACATTTGGTGAAATTAACAGCCAGTTACTGTTTCTTATTGGATTCTATTTGTTACCTGTCCTTGTTTCTGTTAGGGATGCTACATAGATAACCTTTTTTGAGGAACATTTCTGTGATGCAGGACAGTGTGCCTGGAATATCATGGCTTCTCCTTCACCAAACAGCTAGTTAACCTGAATCTGATTTAGATTTGTGGGCATTCTGCCCTCTTTCTCTTTATTTATTTATTTATGTATTTATTTATTTAGGTGCCCTCTAATAGCACCATCTGGTCTTGTCTCCCCTTGTTTGGATGGATTTGAAAGATGGTTGTGACGCAAACCTATTAGTGCTTAGAGTCAGGGTAACTTCCTTAGAAATCCAGTGGACTTAAGTTCACTGGCTGCTTGCTAAACAGGAAGGATCTATCCAGTAACTGTGCTCTGCGTAAGTAGGCCCCTGAATCCTGTGTGGTGGTTTCTATTGCATGAAAGGCACACAGACAAAGTAAGCAGGAATTGGAGCTTTGTTTCACAAAAATGCCCATAATTGTTAAGGACTTATTGAAACTGGAGAAGTTCTTCACTTCTTGCTGCTCCATCAAAATAAGCCTTGGTAATTAGCTTAGTCATTGTTCTTGCATTTGAGTTTCACTAAGAGACAAAGAGTGAAAAATGCATCTGAAATAGGGTCATTTTTCACCCTTCTGATGCATTTTATGCGGAGTTAAGAGCCTGGCTGAATGTCTAACCATTATTGGTGTAACTGTAGGAGGTGGACTCCTTTCTTAGCACCTTACAAGATAAAATATTACCTTTTATTTCAGTTAATAGACTTTAAGCCTGCCCATTCTAGATTCATTTCTAGAGGAAGCAAGAAGTGCTTGAGGTATGCCAGCCAGTCAGTATTTATTGAGTCCCTGTCGTTTGCAAGGAGCTATGCTAGCCAATGTTCCAACATCAGGTGAGGCAGACACGTTTCTCTATGTTCAACTTAAGTAAGAAAGAAGAATCCGAAGAAACAGAGAGTGGCAAAACTGGATCATTTGGCAAGAAATGTAAATCTGCATCTTTTTTTGAAGGATGTTATTTCATCCTAAAGATTTTAAGGCAAGATTATCCATACCGCATATTTATAGGGGGCAAATCTTCCTGCCTTGAACACTAACAATGCAATGTACTATTAGTGTAATTCACATGTTGAAACTGTCATTGGAGCAGGGGATCTCGCTTTCAATGGCTCATGTGAATGGAGACTTAGAGTTAAAATCTACCAAAGCCAGTGTCTTAGGTTGCAGCTTATTTTGTGAACAGCTGCCAACTTCCAGTTGTGGGGGGAAAATGTGTTTTGATCTATTCCCATGACATGTAGAGAGAATGAAAATCATGTAACTATTTTAAGCATATCATAACCCTTTTCAGTGAAGGTGGCTATTGTTGGGCTAACTTTTCCTCCTCAGACCCTGACAAGTGTCAGTGCAGCTGATAAGTGAAGCTGCTTCCACTCTTCCCAGTAGGATAACTAGGAAACATTCTTACTTTGAAAAGCAGCCATTTATGTAACCAAGAGTGATCAAGTCAGTGGTCCACTAGATACCGCACAAGGTATACTTTTCTCAAACTTTTCTTTTCTATTAAGCTTTTGTTAACTCACCCAGATTAGCATTTTAACAACCCTGAAGTGAACTTCTGCCGTTCTCTCTACTTGGACACAGTATGTAGATCATCCATCATTCTGTCCTTGGCTACAACAGGCTGCTGGCTCCATCACCGTTTAGAGCTACACAGAATCCATCCGACTGTGAACGACACAGCTGGCTACAGCAATTTTTTCTTCCACACCACTGGCAACATTGTCTGGCTGTGGTAGCTAAAGTTAACATCCAGAACAGGACGTTTCCATTGTTTGCCAACCTGTGCTGGGCCCCTCACCCACTTCTGGGGGCACACCTGCAGAAAGGCCCTGCTGGCTTGCAGTGGCATGTTCCACTTAAGAGCGGACTTGCCTCAACCTTATGTGACCCACAGGAAAGCCTCTTTAGACTTGGTACGATTAAACCACCAGAATTACAGAATTAGAAGGAGTCATTCACACCACTCATCCTAGACCTTCAGAACTCAGTCTATTGAAAGGGGGAAGAAAAGAATGAAGTAGCTTTTAGCCTGTGATCCCAAATGACTGAAAACAGAAAAAGACCCTGTCTAGTTCTTTGGAGAGCTGAAGGTATCATTGCTCCATCTCTTTTCACAAAGAGCCTGTGATGTCCCTAAATCTGGCACCCATGAGTAACGGAACCCAATGCTTTCTATCACATTTTTTGGTTTGTTTTCTTCTTTTTACTCAATAAGATATCTGTTACAGTAGTCACTGCTTGTTAAAGCAAGAATGGCGTGAATTAGGTGGACATGTTTATTAGGTTATGTTGCCAAGCTTTAAAGAAAAAAAAAAAGACTTTTATAATTAGGAGTACTGCTTTTGGAGTTTGATGTGGGAAGGGGAGACTCTGCCTCATATTTTGGTGGGAGATAGTCTTCTCACCTCTTTTCCTAATGTTTGCTAATGAAATCAGCCACAAAACAGCTGAGATGATGTGCTGCTCCTACTGCTGATGATAATGGAAGAGGAAGAAGAGAAAGCAGTAGCCACAACAACTACACTTATCGTTAGTCTGCTTACTAATTTCTAGGCACACACTAAGACCTTTATCTTAATTATGTCTGTAACAAACAACTGGGGTGGGTGAGGCAGATTCTGTTATTATCACTGCTTTATCAAAAAAAGAACTCAAGCATCTGAGAAGTCAAGTCACTTTCCTGAGGTCTTAGAGCAGGGAACTGGTGGAGTCAGGATTTGAACTCAGGTCTCCCTGACATCTCAGACCACCATGTCATCACTGCACTGAATTGTTTCCAGGAACACAGATCACCCTGCAATCTTCTGACTCCCTGATATTTCTGACGTTGTTTTTTCAATAAAAGAGTCGTACTTTGAGGGAAATCTTTGTATTGAATGAAATGATATGTACAGAATCGGTATGCTCTTAAGTTTTAACATTTCTCTAAACTAAATCATTGGCGTACTCTTCTTTCATTTTTATTCCTGTTGGCTGAATAATTAATGACACTCTCTTCTTTTCAAGTGTCCTAGAACAGCATCTTCTCCCACCATTTTTCTCCATGTTAGGCTTTCCTGTCCAAGACTGCATGGCATAGGACAAATGGCAGTATTCATCGCTCGCCACCAGAAAGGTGCTTCTGCATCAGGGTGCGATTGACATTCATTTCCCTGATCTTGGCAGGTGAAGATCTGTTATGTATCTCTGTCCCATTTCCCAGGAGTATTTATGGGCCCCATCAGCAGACACAGTGAGAGCTGCAGCTGTTCAAGCGTTAGTGGCACAAGGATGGAAATTGTCTTACTGAAGTTTGACTATGTATTATATTGTAATATACATTTTTCTTACTTACGGTTGAGAGAGAATCCTTTTACCTCTGTGAGTAATCAGATACGTTGTTGAGAAATTGTCACCCATGCATCCGCATTTTTTGTTGTTCTTTTTTACTCAGGATTCCTGTGGGAGGGAAAAAACCAAATACACACTACCACTACATATAATGCTGAAATTTAAGGTTTTCAACATACATTTTTGGAAAAGAAATATGGGTTTTAAAAAGTCCAATATGTTGGTACATGTATAATAAGGCCTCAGGAAGATCTGCAATTACTTAGCCTATTATTGGAGTCTGAATTTAAAAATAAAGTCAGGAGTTTCTACTCAGCTGAGGAACTGGCACATATGAACGAGAGCAGATGAAGCTCCTGGAGAAAATAGCACTTCCATTCCCAGGAGCCGGCTGTCAGCAGACCAGGGACTCAGACTCCCCTAGCGCCTACATTGGCCTAGGCCTCTCTTGTCATTAGAAGGGTCTCTGGAAACTTTGTGGTCTGCAGAGTTGTCTACCTGTATCAGTAAGTCCCCAAACCTCCTGTGGGTAATTGGTGGATCAAGTAAATATGTTTTTAAAAGCTACAGAAGACAGAGGAGAACAGGCAGCGAAAGGGGGCAATACAGAATGTTGCGGCTGCTTCTGTTTTTGTCCTTGCTGGGGTAACCATTTGTTCATTCAGCCAGCTTTTCCCAAGTGTTGGCTCTGTACAAGGAGGTGCCAGGGTGGGGAAACGGTTCAGAGAGGAACTGACATGGATCCAGGGCTCAAGGCTCTTACTAAGTGGTGTAGAAAAAAACGAGGTAACCACAGAGCCAAAATAAAATGGCGAGTGTCTTAAGTGCCAGAAAACACACACGGACCTATGGTGATTGAGAGGAGTGAGAAGTTATTTCTGGCTAGGGTGGGCAGGGGAGGCTTTGTGGAGCCGCTGATATTCGAGCTGGCCCTTGACCTAGGTAGGATTTGGACAGGTGGACAGCAAGGGCCAGGAGGGGAGGTGGTGAGAGGGAGGGCATTCCAAGCATAGAGAACAGCTTAGGCAAAGGCCCTGGGATGCGGGTAGGGGTCTAGATCACTTGTCCACGTTTGGGTCCTGACCTAGACTCGCGTTTCAGGTGTGAGGAAGCAGTTTGCCATGCAATCTACAAATATTTTTTGAGTGTCTCTGGTCTACTGTACTTAGCCGATCAGCAGATGGCCCTGAGGCTTAAGCCGTCAGAATGAATGGGATCAATCTTGCGATGATTCAGGAGTTTGCTCCGTGATCAGAGCTAAAACCCCACATCAGCTGCCAACTGGTTCAGTGTTACACAGGAATATTGCAAGGGGTCGCGTGATTTGCCTCGAATTATCCAGCAAGCTGGCTCCCCCCGCAGAGGGGTTTAGCAGAACCAAACTAGAAGGTTGAGGCTTCATGGGCTTTATTTTTTGCTTTAACTTCAAGAGGCTCTAGACAGAGACTCTATAACAAAGAATAAGCTGCATACATAGATGTGGGTTTGGGGAGGATGTGGAGATAGGAAGCCGAAGAGAGAGAGAGTAGAAACTTGTTGAAACCGTGAGAGAGGCATGAGTTGGACTCTAGGTGCTTGGTAGAGGAGCCCGCAGGCCCCATGAGGTTAGACTGCCTGTTCACGGCTGTAACTTAGCAGAGTGCGTGACACACAGTAGACGTGGTGCAGATATTTTAGTAAACATGTTAATTGAGTTTAACTTTTCATTCGATTGTAGTTATAACCTATCATGCCTGGTAAAGTTCGCAAGCAATGGGGTTAGAGCTATGGCAGCCTTTTCCTAATAGAAGGAGCGAAAAAGTGGCAGTAAACAACTTGGAGTTACTAATACTTCCCTTTAGAAAACCCCATCCTTGAGAGGCCCTGGGGATCCAGCATCCCTTTTTGGGTCTGAGCTTTCAGGATAAACTCACGCCATCAATGCCTCTCCACGACCCTACCTTCCCAACTCCCACACCTTCATTAACCTTTCTCCCCTACCCCAGTGCCCAGCCATACTCCAAGCGAGGCTGTTTGGGTATGAGGGTTTCCAAGCCATCATTAACCCCTTGAGTTAATGTAAATTGTAATCAGTCCACGATTAAATTTAATAGTGGAGGTGATAAGCTTTCTGGGAGGAAAGACCGGAAGTTCTCTGTAGTATAAGCACGTGAATACATAACAAAGGAAAAATAAAATGAAAACAATTACATTGGGGAATGGTTAAGCCAATTGCTTTGCCAAGAATTGCTCCAGTGGTTCAATTTTCCCTGGTATGTTTAAGTCTTTTACAAGTTAATGGTTACATGACAGCCTGAGAGAAGACTCTTAAGTCTGAGGAAACACTGCCAATGAAAGATCAATCAGAAATTATAAAATAGGTCAATGGGGAAAAAGGGTTAAGCATACACAAATTCAGTATTAGGGACTTTTCAGGAATATTCCAGGGACGTAAAGCAGAGAACCTGCTGGATCTAGGAATTAGTCTGGCTCCTACCCAGTTACTTTCTGAAGTGAAGGGCGTGCTGCCTCCCTGCATAGAGCACAGTTGCTTTCCAGACAAAACCTAAAATAAACTGGCGTGGCTCAGCTCGACTAATAATAACAGCTATCCCTCACCGTGTGCTTACCAGGTGCCGTGGCACTGCGCCTAGTACTTTAAATATGTTACCTAATTTAATCCTCATGCTACCCCTGAGAGTGTGGGACTGATAGCTCCCTCAGAGTTAGCATTTGTTAAGTGCTGACCATGTGCCTTATACTCTTTTAAGTGGATATATTAAATCATCTGATCAGAATTCTTTGAGGTGGGTACTATTATTAATAATATCCTCATTTTATTATTAATAATATCCTCATTTTACACAGGGGAAAAACTAAGGGATGGGAGATTGAGTAATTTTCCCAGGGTCAAACAGCTAATGAGTAGTGGAACCAGGGGACTCGGGTCCATGGGAAGCAACTTAGTAGGGTGGTTAAGAACATGAACTCGAGGGCTTCCCTGGTGGCACAGTGGTGGAGAGTCCGCCTGCTGATGCAGGGGACAGGGGTTCGTTCCCCGGTCCGGGAAGATCCCACATTCCGCGGAGCGGCTGGGCCCGTGAGCCATGGCCGTTGAGCCTGCGCGTCCGGAGCCTTTGCTCCGCAACGGGGGAGACGGCGACAGTGAGAGGCCCGAGTACCACAAAAAAAAAAAAAAAAAAAAAAAAAAAAAAAAAAAAACGAAAAGCCAGTATCACTGATGAACATAGATGCAAAAATCCTCAGCAAAATATTAGCAAACAGAATCCAACAGCACATTAAAA
>NW_006770071.1:157602-256637 GCF_000442215.2 Lipotes vexillifer
CACAAAAAAAAAAAAAAAAAAAAAAAAAAAAAAAAAAAAAAAAAACATGAACTCGAGCCAGCCTGTTGGGGCGTGTGTCCTGGCTGTGTGATCTTGAGCAAATTACTTAACCTCTCTGAGCCTCAGTTTCATGACATAAAAGGTGGATGATGACTGTAGTACCCACCTGGTAGGCGTTGTGAGACATAAATGAATTAAGATTTGAACAGCACTTAGAATGGTGCTTGGCTAGCAGTGAGTGCTGTATTTATCTCAGTGTCTGTTAAGTAAAAGTAAATGCAGTCTGGCTCCAAGGCCCATGCTTTTAGCCCTTATACTATGCAGTCTTTTCACATGTGATTTTATCGTATCTCTTTGACTGATATATAGACCTTGAAGCCAGTTTTACAACCAGCTCTTCTCTACCACCACCCACTACACTTGCCACAGATTCAGCCAGACTGCAAAGGGGAATTTGGCAGGAGAGCTCCTGGGGCCTAGAGAGTCACCTCAGACCTTGACACTTAGCTGCCCAGCCCTGACGCATATATCAGCCATTTCAGATCCATGATGTCAGAAATCTGGCTTCCTCTGTTGGTTGGGCCGAAGGACAAAAATGTAGGTGACTGGTATGTGCTCTATGCTGGTTGCTCCCTAGTCTGATTAAAACCTGAATAACACCATGGAAATTCAGGCCCTCTCCTAACAATTCCTGTCATCACCCACATCTTTGATCTCTACCAGTGGTCCTCAAACTTTAAAATTTATCAGAATCACGTAGGGCTAAAATGCAGATTCCCAGGGCCCCAGCACCAATGGATCTGTGTTGCTGGGTCTGGAATGGGGCCCTGGAGTCAGCATTTTCAACAAACTCCTAAAGTGATTCATATGCTATGGTCCCTTGACCACAATTTGAGAAACAATGCTCTGGTGTAGCCAGAGTTTCTCAAACATCAGTGCCCCAGCAAATTGCCTGGCATTTTGCTAAAATTCAGATTCCCATCAAAGCCAGCTGGTAGACTTCAAGGCTAGTGTTGGCAGGCCACTAGGTAGTAGATCTCAAACCTCTTGCCTACAGCACAGGGTGAATGGTCATGAGCCAAAGGCATCCTGGCCAGCTCATGGAAGAGTAAGAAAGTAATAAAATCTGCTCAAAGCTGCCGTTTTTGTTTGTTTGTTTGTTTGTTTGTTTTCTAGTTTGCAAAAGATTTTCACGGTGAGCAGAAATTAAGAAAGAAAAAGGACACTCACTTACTTCTGCTGACTGGTCTATATCATTTCATAAATGGAGTCCTAGGCCAGTATTCATAGCAACAGTTTTTGATTTAATGATAAACTGAGATAAGGGTAATCAAACTTCATGCTTCAGGGCATCAGGTGATTGCCCGCTGCGGTCAGGATGGAATCTTTTCCCTTGTCCTTTGCACAACTGACTAGATGCATTACAGAGGGGCCTCGGGCTACGCTTGCAGGAGCTGGGGCAGGAGGCCCTGGCAAAAAACGCCGCTGCATGAGATCACGTGGGAAATGGTCTTGTGTGGGATGAACAGCCCCATCATTTGGCCTTATCATTTTTGTTTTTTGTTAAGATTCTACATACCCTGTGTGTATATTTCTATAAACCACATGATGAAATTGGCAGCCTACTGTATCTGGAATCAGATGACCTAGACTCCAACTTTGGCCAATAGTGGGCTCTCTGAGTGACCTAAGGAAAGCACTGTCTCCTCGGAGGCGCTGTCTCCTCATCTGTGGACTCACAATTATACCGAACATCAAATAAGACAATGTTGATAAAAGGGCTTCGTAAAAACCAGATAAGTGCTGCTCAAATGTAAGGGATTATTATGATACAGTGAATTATATTTTATGGAATCACCATTTATTACAATCACAATATATAAATCTCCTCTCTATATAATGATATCATGCATAATGACAGTGAACGTTTATTGAGTTCTTCATCTCTGCCAAGCACTGAAGAGTTTTATTTGTATTCTCTTATTTAATCCTCATGTCAGCCCTTTGGGGCACATCCTTTTTTTATTCCCATTTTATAGATGAGGGCACAGATACTCAAGGAGCATAAGTGAGTTTCCTTTTGCTATTGTAATAAATTACTACAAACTTAGATGTCTAAACAACACACATTTATTACCTGACAATTCCGGAGGTTGGAAGTCCCAAATGTGTTTCACTGGGCCAAAGTCAAGGTGTCAGCAGGGCTGTATCCCTTCTGGAGGCTCTACGGGAGAATTCGTTTCCTTCCCTCTTCCAGATTCTAGAGGCCACCTGCATTTCTTTGCTTGTGGCCCCTTTCTCCAAATTCCGAGCCAGCCATCTTGGAATTTGGAGAAAGGGGCCACAAGCAAAGAAATGCAGGTGGCCTCTAGAATCTTCTGCTTGCATAGACACATCTCCGTCTTCTGCTTGCATAGACACATCTCCTTCTTGGATTCTTCTGCCTTCCTCTTCCATCTTTTAACGACCCTTGTGATTACATGGAGTCCACCAGGTAATCCAGGAAAAACCCCCTATTTTAAGATCTCTTATTTAATCACATACGTAGAGTCCCTCTTTCTGTGTATAATAGCATATTCACAGGTTCTAGGGATAGGGTGTGGACATCTTCGGGGATGGATGGGGACATTCTTCTGTCTACCACAGTTAAGTACCTGCTAGGAGCACACAATGGCAGCGTCAGAATTCATGGCCAAGCCTGTCTGACTTCAAAGCCCATGGTCTCAACCACTCACTATAAAATCTCCTCAATTCAGTCAGTGAAAGAAACAATAAAATCACAGAACGTAAGTAGTGAGGAGGGCCATGTTACTTTTAGAATAATCAATTGGGGGCTTTTAAATATCATTTTAGCAGTAACAACACAGAAATTAACCTTACTGATCTCCATGTCCAACTTTGTACTAAGCATTCTATATATGTAGTCATTCACTTTTTTCTTGTGAGGCTGAATATTATTTACCTGGTAACTGAATTGACAGGGTCCCTGAATCCAGTTGTCTTTCATGGTTGTCTTTCAACTGGTCCCTATCCAGTTGACTAGATGAAGAGCATTTGGGGGACCAGGGGACCATTCTGGGGGACTATACAAAGGTATTTTAATGGAGCTACTGGTCCAGCAAAGGATGATCGACAAAAGGTGATGGATATAACCAGACCATCCTTTGCTGTCTCTGGCAGTGTCTCTTGGCCAATTGGACGTGGTTCCTCAGGTAGCACTTACCCCAGCCCATCCACTGATAGATAGCCAAGACCATCTCCAGCTTATGAGGCTTGATGTCCTCAGAGGTCAATCAGAAAATCGGGAGCCTGTGTTTTGCTAAGAATTGTAGAAAGTTATCAGAGATCTCTTTCCCACTCTCTTACTTTTCTTCTCTCTCTCTTTCTTCTCTTTGCCACACACTTTGCCGATTTCTGAGGCTTAATGTAGTTTTAAAGTTCAAAACGTGCACCCATCACTGAAAAGGCTGTGAGAGGACAGAGCTGGAGTCTGGAAATCTGGCCTGGCTCCTCTGTTAGCCCACCAGATAGCTCTGGACAAGGCCCGGGCCTTGCTGGCCCTAGTGCTCTCATTAGAACAAAGTGAGGTCGGGATGGGCATCAGAGACAGTCTAAATGATTTCCAGGTTTCTCTCTAGTAGTAGGATTCCTTAATGTTATATTTATCTCCATATTTTAATTGCCTCATAGTAGCAAATCTAATGGTGATTTAAAAAAATATGAATCCACTTCATGAATGTGCATAGAGCTATCTGTACAAAGAGACAGACACACAAGTAGTCCAACTTCTCAAATTTATTATTGCCATTTACATTTTACAACACTTTGCCCTTTTCTTTCAAGATCACTTAAACTTCATTGCTGCTAATGTTGAGTTTTTAGACCCAATTTTCAGAAATACATAGATAATATTTTCAGTTAGCAGTAATTGCACCTCATTCAGCTCTCAGGGGTTGATATGCTACCATTGCACAATTTCCCTGTAATTTTCAGTTACTTCCCTGAAGAGCCACTCCCCATGGAATGTGTAGGACAGACAGGGCAAATGAGTTTCAAAGTAGAGAGCCAAACCTGATTGGTAGTAGCTGTTGCATCTTGTGTTGCAGAAACTTATGGGGCTACATCTAGGGTCAGGGAGAAACAGGATGCCTTGACTGATTTGCAAAGTCTTCTGAGGAAAAGGGAGAGCCTCTATACAACAAATTCGCCATCTTTGATTCAGCATTTTCTTTGGAGACACATATCCCTCTTAAAGCACTCACACTCATTAATGATCTCTATACAGATTGATGAGTAATTTAATGCAGATGTCATCTGGCACGATGTCTCAGAACTGAGCTTGAAAATAAGTAACTCCTAATGGATAAGGAAACTCGGTAATGATTACTTTTGCTAGTTCTTACCGTTTGCTTTATTTTGTTGCTATTCCCTCAATTATGAGGGAATATTTTTAACATTTTTAACTATTTTATCAGAGACTCAAAAATGCGATGAATGGTTGTGCTACTACAGATAACACCTTCACCGTAGATGTATAAATGTGGACATATATAAAAATAGAACACCATCACACATATACACAAACACATACAGAGGTTTTAAATAACTTTTCAAAGTCAGACAGACATAGGTTGGAGTCCTGCCCCCTATCTGCTAACTAGATGTGAGAAACTGGGCATATCACTAGCTTCTCCAAGTCTTAGTTTACTTTTCTGTTAAATGGAGAAAATGTCCCTTAAGAGATGGGAAATAAATTAAAGCTAATGCATGGAAATTGGCCAGCTAGGTCCTAGAACACAATAGGTGCTCAGTCATGTTGGTTTTGGCTACAAATAACAGAAAACCCAACTCAAATTGCTGAACAATGCGGAAATATAACATTAAGTCAATAATAGTAAGTCCTGAGATGGAGTGGCTCCAGTGTTGATTAATTCTTTGGCTTAACAATATCATCAAAGACTCAGGCGCTGTCTGTACTCTCTGCCATTCTCATCCTGTCTGCCTCCCCTTGGCTAGCTCTTTTCATGTTCCCAGTAAATCTGGCACATTCCAGGTGAGAATCCAGCAGATCAAGAGACCAAGAGTCCCTAAGAAACCTTTCCTAGTACAGACTCTCCCATTGATAGAATCATGACACCTGCTCACACCTGTAACCTAAAGCAGCCTTGGGCAGGAGAATGGGACCACCACAATCGACTTACATGGAGGAGACTGGCTTCCCAGTGGATGCATGAACAAAATACAAACTATCTGTATCTATACATTGTTATATATGCATATTATGTACACACAGTGTACATGACATAAACATATTCATGAGTGCTTTCAAGCTATAAAACTTTAGTGTTTGGCCAGAAATATTTTTCTGCCATTATTTGAAAATTTTATGTCCCTAGAACAGCATTTTCATTTAATTAGGCAGTTGAAAAATATAAAAGATACGACATTGGAGGACAGTGCTACAAACAAGTGGACAGAGTATATCAAATGAATTTGCTCCCATATTTTATTCTTTTCCCCCCCCGCCGTGACTTGTTTTAAATGAGAAGTAAGATACCCCTGCCAGATTAACACTTTGAAACATCATAATAAATACAAGCCATAATTATGAAGCCACTTTTATCTCTTGAGAGGTAGAGACAGAAACACTAACTCTCTTCTCTTCAACTCTGAGATAAATGTGAATTTATAATCCTGAAAGTTACCCACATTTTTTGTCTTTCTTGTCCCTTAATGAAATATACTGCAGACTACCTGAGTGGAAATCTTAGCCTGGCTAAGTCTTCCTTCACTCTGTACTGTTCAACCTCTTTTCCTGGTACAGTACTGCAGTAAATCAGATCCTAAGGCCCCCTAAAATCTGGATGAGGAGGTTCCTCCTTTACCTGTCTTTGTACGACTTTGCAATAAGCTATAAAATTAACCACCTAGATTTTCAGTATCAGAAATTTCTGCTTTCAGTGTTTTATGGCTGCATTTTTGTTCACCAAAGTGAAACTTCACTCAGTCCTTATCAGATAAAAGTCTCATTCCTTAAAGGAAGCCGTAGCCCTTGCTCTGCTGTTCTGTGTATACCCAACCTTGCGAAGAACTCTTAGTCTCCAGGAGTCCAAATGGTCCTAGGGTCAAATTCTGATTCTGATTCTGCCATTCAACGTCTTGGAGCCTTGCTTTCCTCACTGGAAAATCAGGATAATATATCTACTTCATAGAGATGTTGTGGTGAGGTCTTTTCTTCAGGAGGAAATATATGCAAAGCACTGAGCATGGTATCTGACATAATAAAAAACTCTATAAATTATAGTTTTGTTATTACTACTGTTTTCAAATCAAGGATGCTTGGCAATATGAAATACTCATATCTGAAGTATTCTGTAGATTTTTCACATGGATAGGTTCCATAAAATATATCTGGATGGCTACTTCTAAACATACAAAGAGAGAAAAAAATATGCAAGACCAATTCTGCTAAGAAGTGGCATTTCTTGAGCACGTAAAAGCATGGTAATGCTACCACGTGTACACCTTGCTGCTCACATTTTGGACATGGTTCTGGCAACTAATTTATGTTGGGGCTGGGAAATTTTATTATGTTGTGAAGTATTTTCAGATTATGAATTGCATCACTTGAATAATGGACCAAGTTACTCACAGTGACTTACTGTATCAACTCAACCTGACCCTGGGTCTGAGTTGTAATTTTCTAGGCGCATTCCCTCACTCATTCATATACACATTCATTCACTTATCCACACAATAGATAATTTTTGAACATATTCAGTGTTCAAAGAGCTTTTCTTCCCCTTGGCCTTCAAAGAGTCAAAGTTTAGTAAATAATGAAATAACTGCATCCAGGATCAGTTTCATGGGTGTGTTACCTGTGCAGTCTCACTGGGCCCCATGCCTAGAATGTGCTGCTTTAGCCATCTTGAAATTCTTAATAATTTTTGAACAAGGAGCCCCATATTTTCATTTTGCACTGGCCCCTGTGAATCAGGTAGCCTGGCCTGATTACACCAATGCTGTTTATTCTGTAGGATCTGAGTTGACAGGGTCTGAGTTCCCATTGCCTCGCACTCTCAGGCAAGCTGCCTAATTTCCCTGGGCCTCGGTTCTCTCAGTTGTAAACTGAGGCAGAAAAGACATGGTCTCCAGGGTCACTGCTGGTAATCTGCACACTCCAGGAGAGTAAGACACGAGTGTCAAATGATGTCTGCCCTGGGTTTGGGTTGTAACGGGGGGTGACCACACTCTCAAAATTCAAAATTAGGATATGGGGATTATGGGACCAAAAGAAAAAGAAGTTGCAGTCAGGACTCTTTTTGAGAAGTTGAGCTGTGTAGCTGAAACTTTTGACCTCTAGACTAGGCCTACATGCTGTTTAGTGATTTTACAACATAAAATCGAATTGACTGAACACTGGCATTATTCTGCTCATTTCATTTGTATTGTCCTTTCCTCTCTATAGATTTTATGCTAATATCCCAGAGGAGACGTAACTCACTCCAGTACTTTTGCCACACTTAGAAAAAAATCTATATCCAAGACTTTAAAACTCTCATATACAAATATTGGCATCCTTAAGAGTTCTCTAATTTACAGTCCTCATTTTGTATATTACAAGGTGACAATCAAACTATTTAGGCAGCCTGCTGGCATGGGCAGCTGGCCAATTAAAACAGACCCCACAGTGTGGTGCCAGGGGGAATGCTGGCTCTGGGCGTGTACTGTGTGTGGGCTTAAACTTCAGTTTTAACTTGTAGAGAAGACACCAATGTACTCATGGTGGTCCAAATATCTAGTCCTCTGGAGACCGAGTCTCTCCAAGGTGCAAGAAAGAGGTACCACCAATGAATCTGCAGTCACCCTGTGTGAGAACCAAGATCTTTTCTGATTCAGTCATTATGACGCTTCAGAGCACTGTTGCAACTTCTGTATTAAAACTTGTAGCTGTTTAATGGCAAGCACAGACTTCAGGTATACTCATGCTTTTTACCAAGTTGAGGTCGCCAGCAAACTGAAATAAATAAACACATATCAAAGAAAAACAACTTTTAAGTTAATTGAGATGTAGCAGTCATCAGTTTTAGACAGACCTTCAGTTCTGCCTGGAGCTGCCTTCCACGTGAGCAAATTTTAGATCACAAGACAATTTGATGCTCAAAGTGTCTCTAATCACCCTCCTAAACATCTGCATCATTAAGTGGACGTTTTTCCGCTTTGCACGCATGTTGTTGGCCTGTTTGAGCAGAGATGGGAAGCCATTCTGTAATGTTAAAAGCCCACAAACAACTCCAGTGTAAGTCACAGTACCAGGAGCCAATTAAAATCAAAGGCTTGGTGCTACAGATTTCATCGCTTAAATATTAAGCAATTTTTACTTTGACATTGATCAAGAGGTGTTAATGTAGATTCTTTTAAACAACTCAATTTAGCGGGTGTGTGTGAGAGAGAGAGAATGGTAATTTTTTCTACTTCCAAGAGCTGGAAGTATCATGTCTTTGGGCCTCCTAAAAGTTAGGGGTTGTTTATTTATTCACTTATTTTCATTTAATTTAACCTCATTTAATTCTAGTTTATCTTGGTAGAGAACATCTTGATTTCTGCCTGTTTTATTGTGTGCAATAAGATGATTAGCTTAGGAGCCTTGGAACCAAATGGGAGTTTACATTTTAGCTCAGGAGATATTTCTTCAGCCCCTAATGGTTGGCTGACTGATGTGTTTACATCTGTATTAGCATTGAGTGGGCTGATTCAAAAAGGGCCACAGAAAGAGCTGAAGTCTGACTTCTTGTTACTCTAACACCTAGAGGCAGAATTACGGCATTATCTTTATCTGCTCTGGTATTTATTTTATGACTAATAAAAATGGCTCAAAGTGACCAAATTCTGAAATGGATTCAGTGTTCCAGCAGCCATTTATCTTTAAGGTAAAATGTAAACAGTTCTGCTTAGAAATTAGTTTAGGAAAACATGTATTTAATGTTGTGCTACACATACAAATAAAAGTATACTTAATGCTTAGAATGTCACTTACATGGCGGGTAGTGAAGTAAGGTGATGACTCCAGCAAGAAGGCTGGCAATGAAAGCGTCCTTACTTCTTGCCACTCCGCTCACCGGGCTTTAAGAGGAAGTTTGGAATTTGGGTGAGCCAGGTCTTTCTTCTCCATTTTCCTGTGCATGTTTTTAGACTAGAGAAAGGAGACCTTGATGCCAGTATTTAAACAACTGGGGTAAAAATGGTTTTGGCTTTAAATATCCAAGGACACAATTGCAATCAGTTCTCCTTTTGCTTTTGCACTTGACCACTGAGAAGTCTAAGCCAGGTTTTCTTTCTCCTGTGTGATTAGAATTCTTAATTCTTAATGCAAAAGGCAATCACCATATCACTAGCACCAAGAGTACGGCAGCGATTTTGAATTGGCGTGGATCTTTGTGAAAATCAGATTAAAGTTCACTTTAAAAATAGAAACTGGTGTTGCTGGTTTTATTTTAGCACTTTATATTTTGGAGCCCTAGGAAGGAAAAAGTAGGAGGTTAGAAGGGGAGAACGAAGAGCAAAGCCAAAATTATGACGTGCCAATTTAACTGAAATCTCTGAATTACTTCCATTTTCTTTTACTGAACACCCAGAGTATAAATATGATATTTAAAATTACAGAGGACTTATTCCCTAGGAAGTTACCATCTCAAATAATATTCCAAGAGACATATTCCGTAGGATCCAACTATTAGTTCTTGGCTTTGGTCAACAGGAGGGCAGTAAGTGCCTTCAAGAAAATGCTCAGCTTATTTGGGTCAGAGGGTGGCTTTATATATATATATATATATATATATATATACATATATATATATATATATATATATAAAAATATATATTTTAAGTGTTGTGCTTTTTTAAAGTAATTAATTTATTTTACTTTTGGCTGCGTTGGGTCTTCGTTGCTGCACTCAGGCTTTCTCTAGTTGAGGGGAGCGGGGGGGCTACTCTTCGTTGCGGTGTGCGGGCTTCTCATTGCAGTGGCTTCTCTTGTTGCAGAGTACGGGCTCTAGGCACGTGGGCTTCAGTAGTTGTGGCTCGTGGGCTCAGTAGTTGTGGCCTACGGGCTCCAGAGAGCAGGCTCAATAGTTGTGACACACAGGCTCAGTAGTTGTGGCGCATGGGCTTAGCTGCTCCGCAGCATGTGGGACCTTCCCGGACCAGGGCTCAAACCCATGTCGCCTGCATTGTCAGGCGGATTCTTAACCACTGCACCACCAGGGAAGTCCCGACTTTATATTTTTAATTGATCATCTCTCCAGCTCTCCTCTTATAATGTTAAAAAAATATAGAAAGTATTGTTTTTAAAGGGGAAAAATCCTAAAATCACTTATTTTGTCTTTAGTCTCTTTCAGTATTTGTCTATATGTATCTCTGTTTTTATAGAGTTGTAATCAGTGGACATACAATTTTATATTCTGATTTTTCCCACTTGGTATTACATCATAAACTGAGGATTACTGGTCTTCATTATTATCATCTGAATGGTTGCATAATATTCCATGAGACTAGTGTAATATACTTTTATTTTAACTACTCCATGTTTAGAAAATTAACCTGTTTCCAATTTTTTCACCATCATAAATAAGCATCTTCCTCTAACAGATTCTTTTTTTGTTCTTCTTACTTTAGATCATTTGCTTAGGATAAAGTATTAGAAGTAAAAATTACTGAGTTAGGGTTAGTAGTGTTAGCGTGCATGGATGGGAGCATGTGTGTACACATTGCCAAATTGTTTTCTAAATGGTTGTACTGATTTACCCTGCCATGTGCAATATATTGATTTCATCCCAATTTACTAGTATTAAATTTTATCCTTAAGAAAAAAACAAAAGGTATTTGCATTTTGTAAAATTGTACCTTGTTGATGTAATTTGCATTTCTGATTAATAACAAGAAGTCTGATTTTTTAAAAAACTGAGATAAGACATTTTATGGACAAGTTTAGTCCTGCTTGACACACAGAAGGACAATCTGAAGACTGGAGGTTGTCATAGCATCTACATTCTGACCAACAGCTTCCTGTGTCTCTGCAATATATCCAGCTCTGACAGCTAATTTCAGTCTTCAGCTCGACTAAGAGGAGAAAGCCAAAAAAAGCAATATTTCAGGCCACAGAGAAGTACCTTAAAGGATCCAGGAAAGGATTCTCCCCAAAACATGCAGTATCCATCCCAAAACCGAGTGTTTAAAATAACAGCAATCATTCATTTGACTCATGAATCTACAGTCTGGGCAGAGCTCAGCAGAGAGACTCATTTCTCTCCACATTGTATCAACTTGGCAGACTCATTTCTGCTCCACATGGTATCAACTTGGGTGGCTCAACTATGGGGCTGGAGGATCCATTTCCAAGTTGGCCCACTCATGTGGGAAGCCCATGGGTGTTGCCTATCATCTGGGAGATCAACTAGGGCTGAGAGCCACAGCCTTAGTCCCTGTCTACATGGGCCTCTTCATGAATGCTTCATAGGCAGCTTGGGCTTCCTCATACTATGGTGGCTGGATTCAAAAAGTGTCTGAAGAAGCAGAAAGTGGAAGCTGCCCATTCATTATGTTCTGAGCCCAGAAGGTGATATAACATCACTTCTACCATATTCTGTTATTCAGGCAGTCATATCCCAGATTCAAAAGAAGGCTCTGTACACCCACTTCTAAATGGGAACAGTATAAAAATATTTGGGGACCATGTTTTTAAACTGCCATACAGTATTCTAGCTCTTTGAAAGGCTAAGAATCTAGATACTTGAAACACCATGGACTGGGAGGTATTCTAGCACTGGCCTCTACCCTTGCTTTCTAGAATACTCCAGGAGTGAGTTCTCCATTTACCTAACTCACCTTTCCCACAACAAGGAATTCAGTCATTCAGTTTGGTGTCTCTTGACTGACTTTTCCACTGTGGAAATCTAGCAGCATTCCTTCCACTCCCCAGCCTTCCCCAGGAAGCCATGTCTCAGGGCTTTCAATCATCTGTGTCATGGCTCTTTTCTTTTAAGATAGATATTAGAGGTGGGCCTGGGTATGTGATGCATCTCAAAAAAAATAATGACATTAAGTATATTTGCTGCATTTATAGTGGCAAAATGTTTATCATCTAATGTGCTGACAGTTGCATTTATGAGGATCTCACCTGATTGCTGAGTGGTTTATTTAGGTGTTTCTATTCCTAGTGCCAGGCAAAGGGAAAGGCAGTTTCTTTGTCTAGTCTTCAAAAGAACATTCCAAGAGAGAATTTGGAACATAGAAGAAGACACTGAAATCACCAGAGGTGGTCTTCAGAAAAGATGAAAGTATCACAGGGCAGGGGACACAGAAACAGAGTTATGCTAATAATGATACTATAGCAGCAATAACCATAATAATAGCTAATACTTACTGCACTTATTTGACTGGTACAGTTTTAAAGGTTTTCTGAATATTAAGCCTGTAACCTTTAAAACAATCCTTTAAGATAGTCCAATTATTTTCTATTTTTTACAGATGCAAGGTGAAGTCGTTTTTCCAAGGTCACACCGCCAATGGGTGGTGGAGCCAGAGTATTCTCAAAGTCCACTTCCTCACTGGATTGTATGAGGGTGTTTATTCTCAGGCGTGGTGAGAAAATGGGCCATCCTCTCATGGCTCCTTCTGCGGGTTTCCACAGTGACCCCCTTTTGCAGCCATTTCTCAGGGTTGAGGTGGGCTGCGGATAAGAGTTGCCACTTGTCTACTAAAAGAAGTAGACCAGCCTTCAGAGGTGGAGACTCGCCTTCTTACGTGCCCACCCCCACCCCCATCCACTCTGCGTGGCCTGCAGGACATTGAAAGGAAGAGATTCCCAAGGGAGCCTTTCTTTAACTCTGAGGGACGTGGCGGGCTTTCCACCCTCAGTCTGTGTCCACGCAGGAACACCTGAATGAGGAGGTTCCCTGACTTTGGGGGTGGGTCCCCATTGCATCCCTGCCCTGTCACCCCCAGAAACAACTTGAAGGCTCTGATGTTGGGTCAGGGATGGTAAGGAAAAGGCCGCTGACGGCTTCCAAGGTGGAGGTAGGAAGAAGAGGTGGAAACCAACTCCCAAGACTTAGGGAGACAGGATCTTTGCTTGCCCCCGGCATGAAACTCCTCTCTTATTAGTTTTTTGTTTCATGGAATCTTTATTTCTTTGTCTGCTGCAGTTACCTGCTAGGTCATTAGACTAGAAGAAGAGATGAGTGCTGTTCATATCTTAAAATAACAGTAATAAATCAAGCTAAAAACATGACAGTTTGCTTTTCTTAATAAGTTACAAAGGCCTCTTTCTCCTCTCCTTTTCGTCTCTCTTGCATTATCTTTTTCTGGTGTGGTGATTAAGACGACAGACATTGGAGTCAAATTGACTTAAGCCCCGCTATTTAGTTTTGTGACTGGAGACAGATTATCTCTTTATTTCCTTATCTGAAAATTTGGGAAAATAGCACCAGCCTCCTAGGGAGTGCTTAGCACAATGCCTAGTGCTTCCTTAGCATTCGGCCACGGCTTGTTGTGATCAGTATCATCTCTACTTTTCCAGTCTCTGGCATGTGCATATTACGCATAACTCCAGGTGTGTCCCATGAACACAAGAGGAGTATACTACCCAGCAAACCCTGCTCTCTTAGTGGAGCAGGCATGGTAAATGTTTCATGTAGTGGCCTGTGAACTTGCTTCCACTAAGAAGTCATAGATCCCGCCTTCCAGGAACTCAGTCTAATCAGAAGGACAAGCATGTAGGTGGCCACTGCTACCCACCACGGTCAAACCACAGTCAAGATGGATGGGGTGTTGTGAAAGGAAAGAAATGGAAAAGGGCTCAAACTGGTGAAGGGTCCTAAGGGACGAATAGGAACTTGCCAGTCAGAGGAGAAGCCGTGGAAGGTGTTCTTGGTCCAGAGAACAGCAGGAGCCCACAGCAGGAGGCCCAGCAAGGCCCTCGCCTTGCAGAGTAGCTGCATCCAGGGAAATAGGCATGTTAATATTTATCTGAGCAGAGGCAGAGGCGATGTCAGTGTACCGTGCTGTGGCAAACTGCGACTAAATAAAGCACTGATAATAATACTATTCTTCACACTTGGATAGCACCTTTACAATTTACAGAGCATTTTTACTCACATTTTCTCACTTGTCTCTCTGAAAAACCACGGTGAGTTAGTCAGCAGCGATGCCCCCTTATCTCACCTCCAAAGAGGCAACAGGGCTGGCCTGGGAGCGTGGGAGGCCGCTGTATCCCACGCATGCGGGTGGTACCCTTGCCGTGGGATCCCTCTGCTCCTTCACAGTGGCTTCCGTTTCTTCTCCCTTTGGCAGGATGGATGCTGCAAAAGACACAGTAGGCAGAGAAGGTATAAATGATCACTCGAGACAGAGCTTAGGGCCTGGGAACTTTTGATTAGGGCACCTCGAAAGGAGTAGCCCCACCTCCACTGGGTTGAAGATGGTGCCTATTAGTGGCTGCCGCTACTTGAGTTCCCACCACCCTGAGGGCTCTCTGGGACCTTAGCATGTATAATCCAACGTGAAAGAGGCAGCTCTCCCTCTCTCCCCAGCTTGGTACAGACACAACCACTTTGGAGGAAACCCAGAGGTCCCTCCTATCTTTCTTCTCCAAGTACTGGTTAGGGTTCTCTACTGAATCTGGTTGTAACCCCACTTTTGTCCATGTATCCCTTATACAAAAGACCTCAACCCCTCCATCTCCCCTGGTTTTATAATCTTTCCTTTTTATCACGGAGCTGTGAGTCTGAAGTAAGGGTAGGAGGTGAAAAAGAAAGGCAGCCACACTTTTCCCTCCAAAGGTAACCAGGCTAATTTCAACAATGTTCAGCCTGTTTGCATGTGTAAGGCAACACTCTTTTCTGCACCTCCCCAGGATGCTGCCTGTGACAGGGATAGAATTTGGGGCCCCAGGTCCAAGGCACTGGTCATTGTAGGAAATGGGACAGAAAATATCATTGGTGCATTAAGTCCTATATATTCATCCCAACGATAGCAAAATCAGTGGAGGCCCAAGTCTTACTGTGGTCAGATCAGCAGCTGTAAGAGAGAACACCTTCCCTGCATACTGCAGCATCATTCCATGCTGGTGTGTGTCTGTTACTGGTGACCTGGGGGATGACCTGTTGCTAGCAGATCACAATGAGTGGGAGAAGTGCTCTTTGGAGATTTTTTAAGTTTTTTTTTTTTCTTCAAAAGATAACGGAGGGCTTCTCTGGTGGTGCGGTGGTTGAGAGTCCGCCTGCCGATGCAGGGGACACGGGCTCGTGCCCCGGCCTGAGAGGATCCCACATGCAGCGGAGCGGCTGGGCCCGTGAGCCATGGCCGCTGGGCCTGCGCGTCCGGAGCCTGTGCTCCGCAGCGGGAGGGGCCGCGGCAGTGAGAGGCCCGCATACCGCAAAGAAAATAATATATTTATATGAAAAAAAAGATAACGGAGTTGCATGTATCAGTTCATTTAACCAACAACTATTAAAAACCTATATGCCAACCACTTTCTAAGGAATGTATTCACGGACGTAAAGGACACAGTCCTTACACTGAAGGAACTCACAGTGTGGGGCTGGGGGAGGGGAGAGGATGTTGAGAAACTAAGGAAATATAATATTGTGTGCTATGTGCTTCGATAAAGGTGAGCCCAGATTTTGGCGGCAGGAGGAGGAAAAGAGGGAAAAGCCTAGTGGGAAGTGATTTCTGATTAGGAATTGGCCACATAAAGGAAGAGGAAAGGACAAGAGAGGCACTCGAGGGGGTGGGCACGGCACATGCAAAGGCCAAGAGACAGGAGAAGCAGGTTTGTTATTAGAACTCAGTGAATTCATATACCCACAGTTTGGGGCGCCAAAAGAGGTGTCATCTAAGAGAACTGACATCCAAATGCTGACCTCTGGTCTCTCTTGGACCTCATATTTGTAAGCTCACCACTGAATGTCACTGTGGAACCTGGTTTTTCTTTTTCTATCCAAATCCACTTTGAGCCTCTCTTGAGATTAGCCACTAAGGTGATAGAAAGAGCAGTGGACCTAGAGACAGATGACCCAGAAGCCTTTTATTAACAGCCTGGCCTCAAGCAGTTCTTTACCTCCTCATCTGTACAGTGGAGATTCATTCACTAACTCAACCAACACTAAGTAGAGACCGGGTACCAGACACCATGGTGGGTTATAAAGATAAAGCAGAGAACGGAACAGACCTAATTTCTGTTCTCTTGAAGCTGACATGGAGTTCAATGGAGATAATAATTTCTGTCCTAAACATTTAAGGACCAAAATAGATAAGGTAGGGCTTCCCTGGTGGCGCAGTGGTTGAGAGTCCGCCTGCCGATGCAGGGGACACGGGTTCGTGCCCCGGTCCGGGAAGATCCCACATGCCACAGAGCGGCTGGGCCCGTGAGCCATGGGCGCTGAGCCTGCGCGTCCGGAGCCTGTGCTCCGCAACGGGAGAGGCCACAACAGTGAGAGGCCCGCGTACCGCAAAAAAAAAAAAAAAAGATAAGGTATATTTGCTTTTAAAAGTGCAAGATGCTATAAAAGTGAAAGCTCGTTGCCCAACTCTCTGGTCTGGGATGACTATCACTGAGAGCTGGGAGTTCCTGATCCCACCCTCACACACAGAAGTTAGTGAAATACCTCCATCAGATCAGCTGCAAAGTACATTTGGGGACACAGAGAGGGGCTAAGAAACCTAGAGGTTCCTGGTGTATGCGACCTGAGCTTCCCACAAGCATATCACACAATATTTTTTTTTTTTGCGGTACGCGGGCCTCTCACTGTTGTGGCCTCTTCCGTCGCGGAGCACAGGCTCCGGACGCGCAGGCTCAGCGGCCATGGCTCACGGGCCCAGCCGCTCCGCGGCTCGCGGGGACTTCCCGGACCGGGGCACGAACCCGTGTCCCCCGCATCGGCAGGCGGACTCTCAACCACTGCACCACCAGGGAAGTCCATATCACACAATTTAAAGAAGAAATTGATAATGATCTGTTGACCAGTGGGAGGGGCTGCACTCCTGGGTCCAGGGAAGCTAGAGGGCAGCACCTAAAGGCAGTATTTCCAAGACCACGTGATTGGGAGGAGGGGAAAAAAATGCACCTTCTACCATTCTACCTGGCATAGAGTCAGAATGCCATATCCACATTCATAAGCACCACTGGAGACACATTCCATGTTCAACCACATCAGTCGGTTTGTACTGCAGAGCCCATTTGTGGTTTGGTGTTATAGATCAGAGGCAGTGATCACAGCTCTCCTGTCTCAGGGTTCAGAGGGGGCACATGCATTTTGTATCCTAGGCAACGCCAGAGCTATAGGAAAAATTTAGAAGCGTGAAGTGGGAATTCTGTTACTTTCGGTAAAGCGCCTTTTTCGACCCAGGCACCAAACTCAGAATCAATAAAAGCTAATGACTTAGACGGGCCTTAGAGATGGTCGATATTGTAGCCCAACCCTTCATTTATAGATGAGGAAGCTGAAGCCAGAGCAGGTGCGGCCTCTTGGCTGCTAGAGTAGAATCTAGATTGCTCAGTCCCCTGTTATCTCTAGGTGTGTTTGATATGTTTGACATCTGGGGTGAAATTAGCATCCCCATAAGGAGAGGCGAGAATAAATGTAGATAAAGGCAGTATAACCTTTGAGGCATAATTATCTCCAGCAATAGCATGGAGCACGCAGCCCTTCCTCAAGGTGGTGCCGCGGTCAGCCTTGCAGTGGCTTCCTGGCACTCACCTGATCACAGAACATGATCACAGGAGCTCAGGGATTGCTCTTTAGGTAAGTCACTCAGGCCTCACAGCACCTCTCTGAGAGGAGCTGCTAGTTATCCCCACTTCACGGGGAACTGAAGTACAGAGCGGTTAAGCAGCTTGCCCGAGGCTGCTTAAGTGACCAAGCTTGGTCTCCTCCCTAGGCATTCTGGCTGCAGAGTTCATGTTCGCAATCATGGTACTGCACCGCTCAGCATTCACTCAGGCTCCACCCCAGAGGAGGAAGGGCCCAACTTTGCTCATACCCGCTCGGTGTTGAATAGATTCAGTAAAACTCAGCAGTTGGCATCGATTTACCTAGACTCCCATTTTGCGTCTGTGGACCCAGAGGTTTCAAAAGCTCATAGATATGGTAGATAACAGAGCCCAGACAAAGGGCTACAGGTGAGTCACAGGTGAACTGACTCAGGCCCAGGCTGGGCCCTCGCAGAGCTTTTTCTGGCCGTAAAAATTCACTTGGGCCAATTTATTAGTACAGGTCTGTTGGCTGAAGCCTCACCAGAGGACCTCATTTCCATCAGTAGAACAAAATAACATTTTTAGAAGTTGTTTTGAAATGGTTATAAACTAACAGGAAGTTGCAACAGTAGTAGGGTCCCATGTACTCTTCACCCAGGAAGTGGATTTTCAAAAACAAGTCAGAACTGAATTCTCTAATGGAATGCAGATAATGGTAGGGCTTTATCGTAGATCCTTCTGAACAGTTACTAGTATCCTTCTCCACATTTGCCATAGACAAGCAGCTGTTACTGTGTTTTCAAATACAGAGGGCAAATACAAAGGCCATATTTTTGGCAACTGGAAACCATAGTGCTTGGACCAGGAATTTTTGGCTTTACAAAACTTTTTAAAGTCTACCTTGCTTTCTCTGGGTTGTTAAATTTAACCCTTCTGTAAACCCTTCAACAGCTATTTGAAATCATGACATCACCTGGGAACCTCTGGTGAGGTGATTTGCAGAAGACGAAACAGGAAAACATTAGCCTCTTCATGTAGAGCAAACTCCTGTCATTGGCAGGGTTGAGAAACATACATCAATAGACTCTCATGACATCTGGGTTCTGCACCAGCCTTACCACTCTTGGACCTTAAGTCCCTTAATTTATCTCCTCATTCTCTCCTAGGAATAGTAGCAGCAGCCCATCCTCAGTCCTCCCCTGCCTGGGTATTGTTCATGTTCTTTGAAAACCTAAAACAGGCGCCATACAGGATATTGAAAGCTATGGCTCCATAGTGGTGGCATCAGACAAGTCAGTAGAAACAGAACAAACATGCTCTACTTCTGTCATCCCAGCCCAGAGGGCAGAACCAGGCATGGACCCAGGCCCTATTAGCCTGAACAGAATGTCTGCGCAGGCCATATGGCAGCCCCAGCAGGTGATCTAGTAGAATAAGCCAATGTTCCAAAGACAGGCTGAGTCCTTTGGCATCTCAATCATCCCTTGGAACCAGGAGCCCTTCCTTTGTCTAGAACGGTTCCTTTCCTGGAGGCCAAAGGAGAGCAGCCAAGCCTGGCAGGGACCACACGTGTGGAGGAGGTAACACAGGAAAAGCTTTTAATGTCTCTTGTCACTAGTTAGCCTTGAAAGCCCTGCAGTTCTCCCTGGAAAAAGGACACACCGTTGTATTCATTTCTGCCACAGCAACCTTCTGCTTTCTCTCTCTCTCTCTCTCTCTCTCTCTCTCTCTCCAATTGCAGAATATAAAATATATTTTCGCAAAGCTAGTCCTCATCTTGATCTCTTAAGAAGTTGATGTGTTTTGTCATCTGCCCGGGTAGCAGATTCTCTCTGCTTAGATATGGGGCTCATCCTCTCATTAGTTTCATTTGTTATTTTCACTTTAAATGAAGATTGTTTCTAGGTCAATTTGGCTTTAAAATGTTACCCGATTTGAGTTAGGTTGGACAGGCAGAAGCCGGTAGGCAGGGTGTCACTAGAATTATGCTCCCCAGAGCCACGGTTCTGATCAGAGGTCAAATTCTGGGATTCCTGTTCAAATTTGCTTAGAATTTGGCAGAGACAGGTTAGATCCTGTTTTCTGTCCCTTCCTGCTCAATTCCTTTTAAGTGCAGTTCCTTTCTGAATTATTAATACTTGACCAGAAGCATTAATGATGGAGATATTGGTATGCTTTGCTTTAAGAACACCTAGACTTAAAATGAAAACCTGACATAAGAGCTGCTTTAATTTTCCGGAAACTTCTTTAAATAGCCAGCTTTCCTCATGCATGTAAAATATAATTAAAATAAACAAAACTGACCCAACTTTTAGGAGGACATTGATTATAAAAGCAAGGCATTAATAAAGAACACAACAGGCTTCCATACCCTGCAGTGTGCCCTTTTCTGCCTTCCATGGTGTCTACTGCCACCTTTCTTTCTTTTCTCTTCTGCCAGAATCTAGCCCCAAGGAAAGATCTTACAAATGTATTCATACTGATTTCTGGCTTATGTTATGCTCCAGCACTACATACTTTATAACTGGAAAAAAAGTCCGTCAGCCAAAGAAAAGAATTTCCCATTACAGAATCTCCAGCATCAGTCAGCCATTAGGCAGGTTGATTTTTATTTTATTTTTCCTTGTTGGGTAGTGGGGAGTCAACAGACTTCCTTCTCTGTCAGTTCCATATACCCCACTCTTTAATTTCAGGAACAGCTCAGTTTTCCTTTCCTTGTTCTGGGAAAGCTGCAGAATGAGGCAGAATTTCAGTGGGGGGTGACGGAAATCACTTACTCTTTTGGCCTGTGTTGCCCATGCCTCCGATCAAAGAGCAGTTTGTTAATGACGGGAGGGTGTGAAAGGAGGCATCTGTTGCCATTTGCAAGAACCTCTTAGATTTGGAGCAACTGGAAACGCCTGGGGCTGATGAGGGTTGTGTGCTACTGCTGTTGCAGAGAAATGGTAGACCCAAGACTCCAGGTGTTTGGGGCGATGGTGACGAGGTGTTCAAGCCGTGGCACCTGTGCCACCACAGCTGAGTCAGCCACGTGTACAGCCTCCATCTACTTCTTTTTTTCTTTATCCTTTACATAATGACTGAGGACCTCCTACATTCCAGGCCCTGTGCCTCCTGCAAAGGATAAAGAGGACAAATACGACGTACTCTCCATCTGTTTAGTTTAGTAGGGAAAATGTGAAAAGAAGTAACATTATGATGAGGTGGTGAGTTCTGTAATAGAAGTCTTAACACAGTGTCATAGTATGATTAGTCATCCTGAAGGGAACAGAGCACCCAGGGGAGCAGGATTTGGGGTAGTTGGAAGAATGGGAAAGGGGCAAAGGCCAGGGACATTTTGATCTGGTAAGTAGACAGTTTCCAGGAAGGGCTTTTGAGAGAGAATAGTATGTGTAGAAGTCACTGCTTTGGGATGAAGATTGGGAAGCATTAGTAGCTGAAACAGGGAAGCTGGCAAGAATCAAATTGTGGAGGACCTTGTAAATCCTGGAAATGACTTTGGACCTTATCATAGAGGCCTTCGGGAACCATAAAATTGTTTTTAGACAAGGAAGTAACATGATGCTATTCGTGCTTTGAAAAGATTATTCTGGTGGCTTTGTGAAGAATAAACTAAAAGTCTAGGAGGGCAGAAACCAGTTCAGGGTAGATTCCAGAACAATTAAAAGAGAAATCAGCGGGATGTATTGACAGCTTGGAAACAGGATGATGGAGGGGGAGAGATCTAGGGTGACTCCCAGGTTTAAGGCATCAGTGACTGAGTAGGATCTTAAAAATATTACTAACAACAATAATAATAATAATTGTAATTGTTGGATCCTTACCAGGTGCAAAGGGTTTGGCTACGTGCTTTACACAGATTATTTCATTAAATCATTGTAATATTAGTGCTTAAATTATCTTCATTTTATGCGTGAAAACTTGAGACTTTGAGAGGTGAAGTGACAGGCCCAGGGTCACATGGCTGGTAAGTGATAGTGCATGAATTTGAACCCAAGCACTTGGAGCTCAGAGCCTGCCCTCTGTAGGGAATTTAGCACGAGTACAAGTCAAGACAGAGTATCTGAAGTTCAGATTTGCACCTTCCAAATTTAAGTTGCCTATATTTTATGAGCCGAAATAGCTAGGAAGAGAGTTGCAAGCTGGATCTGGAGCAGAGACGTATGATCTCTGCTGGGCATGTGGAGTGAGGATTCATCGATTAATCAGTGGTAGTGAAGAAGGTGTGTATAATGTGGGTGAATCTTCAAAGAGCCTGAACAGAACCATGAAGAACCGCATCTAAGGGTGGGCATGTTTGGACAAGTTTGGGAAGGTTGCTGACGAGGAGTAGCTAGAGAGGTGAGGAGATAACTATGAAAGCCAAAAGTAGAGCTTCAAGATCTGATGGAGGGACCACCATGACTCAATACTTCAGGGAGATGAAAGAAGACTTAAAATGAGGATTGAGGGAATTCCCTGGCCGTCCAATGGTTAGGACGCCACACTTCCACTGCACGGGGGCATGGGTTCGATCCCTGGTCAGGGAACTAAGATCCTGCGTGCTGCGAGGCGTGGCCAAAAATAAAAAAAAGAGGATTGAGTTGGATTTGACCGTAAGGTGATTGATGGGCAAGAGTTGAAGTTAGACTGAAGTAAGTTAAAAATTGAATAAAAAGTGAGAAAATGGAGACAGTAGGCTGAGACTTCTCTTCAAAGTAGTTTGGCTGGGGAAGGGGTGAGAGACAGGGAGATAAAGGAGGCAGCCTCAGGATCAGGGAGATACTGTTTGTGATGAGAGCCACTTGAGATGCTGGTAATGTGGAGGGGAAAGAACGTGGGAGCTGTGGGTATTACACCAGGATGTTTATCTGAGCAGGCTGGGAAGTTGGATTCTGCCCTCCAGCCCTCAGAAGGAGCTCATGGACTCTGAGAAAAAGTGCTCCTACACTTTCAATTTATCTCCCTTTTATTTTATTTTACTTTTTTTAATAGGCTTTATTTTTTTTTTTTTACATCTTTATTGGAGTATAGCTGCTTTACAATGGTGTGTTAGTTTCTGCTTTATAACAAAGTGAATCAGTTATACATATACATATGTTCCCATATCTCTTCCCTCTTGTGTCTCCCTCGCTCCCACCCTCCCTATCCCACCCCTCTAGGTGGTCACAAAGCACCGAGCTGATCTCCCTGTGCTATGTGGCTGCTTCCCACTAGCTATCTACCTTACATTTGGTAGTGTATATATGTCCATGACTCACTCTCGTTTTGTCACAGCTTACCCTTCCCCCTCCCCATATCCTCAAGTCCGTTCTCCAGTAGGTCTGTGTCTTTATTCCTGTCTTACCCCTAGGTTCTTCATAACATTTTTTTTTCTTAAACTCCATATGTATGTGTTAGCATACGGTATTTGTCTTTCTCTTTCTGACTTACTTCACTCTGTATGACAGACTCTAGGTCTCTCCACCTCATTACAAATAGCTCAATTTCGTTTCTTTTTATGGCTGAGTAATATTCCATTGTATATATGTGCCACATCTTCTTTACCCATTCATCTGTCGATGGACACTTAGGTTGCTAAATTTTGAGAGAGAATAGTATGTGTAGAAGTCACTGCTTTGGGATGAAGATTGGGAAGCATTAGTAGCTGAAACAGGGAAGCTGGCAAGAATCAAATTGTGGAGGACCTTGTAAATCCTGGAAATGACTTTGGACCTTATCATAGAGGCCTTCGGGAACCATAAAATTGTTTTTAGACAAGGAAGTAACATGATGCTATTCGTGCTTTGAAAAGATTATTCTGGTGGCTTTGTGAAGAATAAACTAAAAGTCTAGGAGGGCAGAAACCAGTTCAGGGTAGATTCCAGAACAATTAAAAGAGAAATCAGCGGGATGTATTGACAGCTTGGAAACAGGATGATGGAGGGGGAGAGATCTAGGGTGACTCCCAGGTTTAAGGCATCAGTGACTGAGTAGGATCTTAAAAATATTACTAACAACAATAATAATAATAATTGTAATTGTTGGATCCTTACCAGGTGCAAAGGGTTTGGCTACGTGCTTTACACAGATTATTTCATTAAATCATTGTAATATTAGTGCTTAAATTATCTTCATTTTATGCGTGAAAACTTGAGACTTTGAGAGGTGAAGTGACAGGCCCAGGGTCACATGGCTGGTAAGTGATAGTGCATGAATTTGAACCCAAGCACTTGGAGCTCAGAGCCTGCCCTCTGTAGGGAATTTAGCACGAGTACAAGTCAAGACAGAGTATCTGAAGTTCAGATTTGCACCTTCCAAATTTAAGTTGCCTATATTTTATGAGCCGAAATAGCTAGGAAGAGAGTTGCAAGCTGGATCTGGAGCAGAGACGTATGATCTCTGCTGGGCATGTGGAGTGAGGATTCATCGATTAATCAGTGGTAGTGAAGAAGGTGTGTATAATGTGGGTGAATCTTCAAAGAGCCTGAACAGAACCATGAAGAACCGCATCTAAGGGTGGGCATGTTTGGACAAGTTTGGGAAGGTTGCTGACGAGGAGTAGCTAGAGAGGTGAGGAGATAACTATGAAAGCCAAAAGTAGAGCTTCAAGATCTGATGGAGGGACCACCATGACTCAATACTTCAGGGAGATGAAAGAAGACTTAAAATGAGGATTGAGGGAATTCCCTGGCCGTCCAATGGTTAGGACGCCACACTTCCACTGCACGGGGGCATGGGTTCGATCCCTGGTCAGGGAACTAAGATCCTGCGTGCTGCGAGGCGTGGCCAAAAATAAAAAAAAGAGGATTGAGTTGGATTTGACCGTAAGGTGATTGATGGGCAAGAGTTGAAGTTAGACTGAAGTAAGTTAAAAATTGAATAAAAAGTGAGAAAATGGAGACAGTAGGCTGAGACTTCTCTTCAAAGTAGTTTGGCTGGGGAAGGGGTGAGAGACAGGGAGATAAAGGAGGCAGCCTCAGGATCAGGGAGATACTGTTTGTGATGAGAGCCACTTGAGATGCTGGTAATGTGGAGGGGAAAGAACGTGGGAGCTGTGGGTATTACACCAGGATGTTTATCTGAGCAGGCTGGGAAGTTGGATTCTGCCCTCCAGCCCTCAGAAGGAGCTCATGGACTCTGAGAAAAAGTGCTCCTACACTTTCAATTTATCTCCCTTTTATTTTATTTTACTTTTTTTAATAGGCTTTATTTTTTTTTTTTTACATCTTTATTGGAGTATAGCTGCTTTACAATGGTGTGTTAGTTTCTGCTTTATAACAAAGTGAATCAGTTATACATATACATATGTTCCCATATCTCTTCCCTCTTGTGTCTCCCTCGCTCCCACCCTCCCTATCCCACCCCTCTAGGTGGTCACAAAGCACCGAGCTGATCTCCCTGTGCTATGTGGCTGCTTCCCACTAGCTATCTACCTTACATTTGGTAGTGTATATATGTCCATGACTCACTCTCGTTTTGTCACAGCTTACCCTTCCCCCTCCCCATATCCTCAAGTCCGTTCTCCAGTAGGTCTGTGTCTTTATTCCTGTCTTACCCCTAGGTTCTTCATAACATTTTTTTTTCTTAAACTCCATATGTATGTGTTAGCATACGGTATTTGTCTTTCTCTTTCTGACTTACTTCACTCTGTATGACAGACTCTGGGTCCCTCCACCTCATTACAAATAGCTCAATTTCGTTTCTTTTCATGACTGAGTAATATTCCATTGTGTATATGTGCCACATCTTCTTTTTATCTCCCTTTTATTACATGAAGAAACTCAAGCCCAAAAAGTGAGGTTTCCTGTCCATGGTCACATAGAAAGTCCATGACCCCAGATCTACTGGTGCCTGGTCCCTTCCCCTCCTGCTGCCGGTGTCAGTGGGAGAAGCAGCCCTGACATTCCTTATGCTTCCAAGTTCCCAATCCTCCAGACTGACTGTTCCCTGCTCCATCAGAATGTACATCCTTACAGATTCTGGTGTGTCAGCAGGGCTTCAGCTGTGTGTGGGGGGTGGGGTGAGTCAGAGAGCTGCTTTGTCATTTCCTCAACATGCCAGAGGGCAATGTTTTAAGTTGTTAAAGTGTCATTAACAGAGCAGTGCAGGAAGCCTCTTCCTCTCACCTGGGCACCCAAGTTCCCAGAGGGAGGAAGGGTTTCGAAGTCAAGGGCCTTTCAGAAACCTCTTCCTGGCCCAGGGTCAGGGAGGATATATTTGTTCATACATGGTGCCCTGGTCCCCAAGCCCCTGTGCAGGAGAGGATCGGGCCGGGGGGGTGGGGGACGGTGGCAGTGGGGGTGACAGTGGAGCTTCCTTAAATGAGAGAGCTGATGCTCTCCCAAGAGACTTCATCGGTCAAGAATCACTTGGTGAGCCTGGATGTAAGTAGCTACCCACACTGCTGAGAAGTGCCCAGAGTACCCTGCCCCAACTCTGCTAAGAGGTCTTCTGGAATCTGTATCATCATCTCTTCTTCTCACATTCTTATACTCCGGAGGTTATGCTGTCAGCCTGGTTGTCACACCATTCTCATTAAATACTGATGTTGAGCACAGATTGAAATCCATAGCCCTACACAGAACACACTGCCTGGTATCTAGAAACGTGAATGCTCTATAAACATAAACTTCTCTTTTGTAGTTGACCTTCAATGACAACCCTCCGTGTGTTGGTAAGGTTCCAAGGAATAGCAGTTAACTTCCTTCTCTTTGTTCTTTTTCAATCTACTTAAACCCCTTGCTCCTTTTCCGTTTTGTCATGTGGGGCTGTCAGGCCGTAGACCTATAACTCCATGGGCCGTCCTTCTCGTGGACTGCAATGTAAACAGTGCCCCCTGGAATTTCATAGACTGTGGAGTGAATGGTGCCCTTTGCTGCAGCTCCAGGCCCACCCCGCTTCTCTCCTGTAGTTCACAGCACACTCAAATAAAAGAATGAATGCTATTTGGGAGCAGAACCTAGGGTGCTCATCCTCCCTGGGTCTGCTGCTCTCTGTTGTTATTGTTGTTGTCTTGTTTAACAGTATTAAGTAAATCTAAATCAGACAGGAATCCAAAATGCTAATCTTGCCCTGAGAGATTTAGCAGAGCTGGTAGTTTTCAGGACACATGACTAGTTCTTTTGTTTCTTCCTTCATGTACAGTGTATTCACAGTTGTATCAAGTATTGACAACTGTGAGACCTGCTTGTCCCAAGGGACTGACTTTCTTCGGGCTCTGAAGAACTGCAGGAGGACTTAACTAGGCCAAGGATGGGAGGCAAGAAGGGCCGTCCAGAGGGAAAGGAGGAGCAAAGGCTTGGTGGAAGTAGATAGCATATGACACATTCCAGGGCCAGAACCATAGCCAGGGTGGTAGAAGCATGAGTAAAGAGGGAGAGAGACTCAAGATGAGGCTGGAGAGGGAGCCAGGACTCAGAACAGGAACTGCCTTAAAGCCTCATTGCAAAGATCTGGACTTTCTCCTAAGAGTAATAGGAAGTTCCTGGAGGATTATGAGATTCTGTGATGGGGTTTATATTCTGAAAAGCTCATTCTTGTTGCATCTACAGAATGAATGGGAGACAAACAAGGGGCAGACAGAAAAGTAGGGAAAAGGTCAGAAGAATGTGGTAAAAGGCAAGGCAAGGAGCCACAGTGCTTTAAAAAGCTGTGGACAGTCGACTGCGTCTAAAGCTACTGAGGGATTACATGAGATGGGACTGGAAAGTATCCATTGCATTGAGCTACCTGGAGGTCATCAGTGTTTTTACTAAAAGACATTATTGAGAGAGGAGCTAGAACAGAGGCAGTAGCAGACTGAGTGGGAGGTGAGGAGATGACAACGGTGAGAATGAAAAACTTTTTGTCAGTGTCTGCGAATGGAAAGAAAGAGATAGGCGGTGACTAGAGAAGGATCTGGGGTGACAGGAGCTTTTTCACCCTTTTTTGTTTTTGAGATGAGAGGGGTGTGGGCAAATTTAAGTGCTGATGGATAATATTTAAGCAATAAAAATTTATAGAACGTGCCGGAAGAGGAGAATATAATCCATGTTTTTTTCTGTTCCAGGAAAAACAGAAGGGGTTGGGTTTAAAGCACATGGAGGGGAGTTGGGAAGTGAAATCCTCTTAAAACAGGGAGAGAGGGAGGAAAAACTTCATGACGAAGCCTATAGATTGATGTTCTTGGTAATGGGAAGGGGGAAGGATTGAGGAAGTCCCTAACTTACGGCTTTATTTTCTATGTGAAGTAGCTATGAGGAGGGAGAAGAGATGAGGGCCTTGAGGTGAATGGGGAAAGTTTAAACTTACTGATTTGGGGTGTGGGCAAATCTAGTCGAGAAACATAGGATCCCCCCAGTTTTATAGTGTGAGTTGTAGTTGGTGGTCAAGAATTCTGTGACATTAGTACATACCAAATTGCCGCAGACCGTGGTTGCCTTCCCTACAGCAGCTCAGCTGCTCTGGGGAAGGAAGGTGCAAAAGGCTGTGTTCCTCCTAGCTAGAAACTTTGCAAGAAAGTCTGACACAGTAACAAGGGATGAGGGAGTCTACAGTACAGGCAAAAGTATCATCGAAGTGGTTGACTACCGAATATTCCGTATAAGATGGATAAAGTGGTATGACAAGACTGGGGATGAAAAATGGATTCGAAGTCAGGAGAAGAAAGGAGAGCAGTTAGTAGACTGAAGGCCCTGATGAGAAGGAAGAGTAGTCTGGTGAAAGCAGTCAAACAAGCTGGAGGGACAGAAGTTTGGGATCAAAGCATGCAGTGCTTGACTTCATGATTTTTGAGGTGAAGGAGCTATAGCTGATAAGTCCAAGAGGGGAACCATGGACCAGGACTGCTAAAGTCTTTGAAATGTTTTTCTTAGAGAAAGTGACTGGGAAGTTATCAGCTAGAAGAAAGGAGGAGGGGCAGAACCTCAAGTAAGCACAGGATTTTATTGTAAAAGGATGGAGGCCCAAAGTCTAGAAGAAGTACTGGGAAACTGGGCAGAAGCAACTCCACTGTCAAATCCTGAGGTGTAGGGAGAGTATGAGAGTCTAAACAGCTCCTCTTTGAGAAGTGGCATTTCCAGAAGAGAGCCAGGGATTTAAAATCAGCATGGTTCTTTCTGGGTTCTTTGGACTGGGGAGAAAATTAAGTAGGCATACTGCATTTCTGAATTCTCATTTCCTTTGAACTAATATAGCTTTAAGAGAGACAGACTATAGATCAATTTCTCTATCTGGGATTCATTAATTTCAAATTTGGCCACTATTCTGTAACCATAAAAAGAACTTGTATTAACCAACCCTATAAATTCTCTTGCTTAAAGAACTTCCTTTCAGTATTTCTTTTAGTTTGGGCCTGCTAACAATAAACCTCTCCGTTTTTTCTTATCCTAAACATCTTATCTTGCTTCATTTTTGAAGAACATTTTCACTGATTATAGAATTCTAGGTTTGAAATGTAATTTCTTTCAGCACTTTAAAAATGTCATTCTGTGGTCTACTGAATTGCATCATTTCTATTGATAAGTCATTCGTCAGTATTCCTGCTTCTTTGAAGGTAAACTATCTTAGCTTTTAACATTTAAAAAATTTTTATTTTTAGCATCTTGACTATGATATAGTTAAGTGTGTTTTCTCTTTGTATTTAGAAGTTTCTTAGAGCTCCTTTAATGAGTGCCTTATGGTCCTTCATCAGTTTTGCAGCCATTATCTTGTCAGTTATTGCTTCTGTCCATTTTGCTCTCTCTCCTCACTCTCAGGAACTCCCATATGTGACATCTTTTCACAAGATCCTGTGTGTCTCTTACTCTCTGGTCTGTTTTTTCCAACCTTTTTGCTGTCCACGTTTCTGTGTGGTATTTTCTATTAACCTATCTTTCAGTTCACTAATCTTTTCTTCAGCTGTAAGAAATATGTTGCTAAGCACATCTATTAAGAAGCTTTTAGTTCTGTGCTTTTTAGATGTAGAATTTATATTTAATTCTTTTTTAATAGATTCTAGGTATCTGGTGAAATTCTCCATCTTGTCATCGTTTTTTCTTGGACAAAATAAGCATAGTTACTTTTTAAAACTATATCTGAGAATTCTAATACCTGGGTTACCTGTGGTCCTATTTTCTATTGTCTTTTTTCTCTCTTAATCTTAGTTCTTGGAATGTCTAGTAATTGTCGCTTGAATGTTGAGCATTTTGTGTAAAAAATTATAGTCTCTGTCACTCAAGCCCTGGCTATCTTGGCAGCTCTGAACTCCTTTTAAGAGCTATCCTCATTATATTTAGGTTCAAAATCAAGAATGGAAGGGGGAAGCCCGTACAAAAAAAAAAATCCAAAATATACTTACTCAGATTCCCCGCTCTCTCACTGAAAGGAATAACCTCATATAGGTATGTTCTTTACTATAAGCTTACATGTAAGGAAGGTGGTTCCCTCCTCCTTCTTGGAGGCATCAATGTCTATGAAGCTGTACCTTATCCTCTAAGAATACCTCTATTATTGTTATGATGATGTACATAAACAGTTGTAAATAAATAGCTGTACAAAATGAAAGAGTAAACATATTTCTTTTTTTTTGGGGGGGGGCCCTTTTGCACAATAAGATCTAACAATAATAGTCATGATAATATTCAATAAGATTTACTAGAGATTTAGTATAGGCCGGGTTCTGTGTTAGACGTTTTGTATAGATTATCTCATTCAATCCCCAGAAGGACCTATGAGGTAGTAAAGGTAATTATTCCTATTTTACACATGAGGAAACTGAGGTTTAAAGGGTTCATTCACCTTAAACAAGGTTCCAGAGCCAGGAAGTAAATGGCACAAGCATGTTTGTACTCAGATCTTTCTAACCTCAGGGTCGAGGTTCTTTTCCAACATTTTGTCCTGCCTCATGTCTTGCCTTCATTCCACGTAACTGGTTTGATGATTTCACCGAGCCCTGGAATCCTGGGATACTTCCTTAAATAAGGTGAGAACAAAGTAGTCTGAGGGGTTTACATGCAAATAAATCTCCTTCCTGGTACATTTTTCTTGGGTATTTCCAGATTCTTACCTCCCCTACTCAGCTTTGCTTTGATATATGTTTTTACATTACATGCTTCCATATATAAGTTCTGTGGCAAATCTGAAAGTAATTTTTTAAATAAAGCTTTATGCAGGGACAGGAAGTAATTAGTGGTGGGGTTTTATTTTGGGAGGATGAGATTGGTGAGGGGTGGGGTATAAGGAGAAATTGCTTTCTGCAGTGTCAGATGAATGAGTTACAGGAAATGATGGCTCAGCCAGCAGCTTGGTGCTTGCCAGTGAGTCAGCAGTGATTCCACCCTCAGTCTCGATGCTGGAATCACAGCTGTGAAAGACATTCTTCCTGGTGAGGGCCCCTCCCTGCCTTGCTGTCTGGGGCATGGATGCTCTGCCCACATAATGTGAACCATTCAGTTACCTGTCCTAGTGGAGAAAGATCCACAGAACTACCTTCTTGGGTTCATGCAGATATTTCTGTGTTTCTTTAGGATTCATTGGTGTTTCTGTTTTTTTCCTCTGATACCCAGCAGAAGCATCCAGTTTGGGATTGATGTAATAGCAGAATTTAATTCCTAGGGCAACATTTCATATTTTTACACTGCTTCAATGTCTAGGGTCTTTTTTATTATTATTATTGAAGTATAGTTGATTTACAAATATTGTGTTAGTTTTGGGTGAACAGCAAAGTGATTCACTTATACATATATATATATTCCTTTTCAGATTCTTTTCCTTTATAGATTATTACAAAATATTGAGTATATTTCCCTCTGCTATATAGTAGGTCCTTGTTGTTTATTTATATATAGTAGTGTGTATATGTTAATCCCAAACTCCTAATTTATCCCCCCGCTTTCCCCTTTCGTAACCGTAAATTTGTTTTCTATGTCTATTTCTGTTTTGTAAATAAGTTCATTTGTATCTTTTTTTATAGCTTTCGCATATAAGCAATATCATACGATATTTGTTTTTCTCTGTCTGACTTAATGATAATCTCTAGGTCCATCCATGTTGCTGCAAATGGCATTATTTCATCCTTTTTTATGGCTGAGTAATATTCCATTGTATACATATATATGTGGTATATGTATATATACCACATCTTCTTTAGGGTCTTTATAAATGGGAAAACACTGGAAAAGCAAGACAGGAAGGTGCTGCTTCAGGAAAAATGGTAGATTGAAAGAGGTCATTTTGTCACGATTGAAAATATGTGCGTGTGGCAAGAAGATTAGAACGAAATCATTACGGTTGTTGGGTTGAGATGGTAGGACTGTTTGTGATTGCTTTTTACTTTTTTTCTAGGTTTGATAAATAGGCTCAAGTTGTAAAATTTATTCTAAGAACAGTCGTTTCGTATTTTAAACTAACTATCCACTTGTGGGGAAAAAAACTGGCCAAATAGCTTTAATATTTTAGGATATCTTTTTCCCAGACTTTGCTCATATTGTTAAGGTCAACTTGATCATATCCATGGTGTCCTGTAGGAAGTGGGCAAGGAAGATTAACTTTGCTCAGAAGCTGTAGGTGCCAAGCTTTCAGTTCTTTTAGAAATTAATGCTAAGAGAGATCAAAGAACCTTTCCCAGGTCGATTAGCTGGTAAGTGGTGGAGTTCCATTCAAGCCCCAGTCCCATTGCCACCAAAGTCCACCCTCTTTCAACTAGAGTATAGAATGATGCTGCCGCAGGGCCCAGTCCTCCAGGCTTTTTTGCAGGGCATTTTTCTTTTTCCTTTTCTTTTTCTTTTTTAATTAATTTTTATTGGAGTATAGTTGATTTACAATGTTGTGTTAGTTTCTGCTGTACAGCAAGGTGAATCAGTTATACATATACATAAATATATAGCCACTCTTTTTTAGATTCTATTCCCATGTAAGTCATTAGAGTACTGAGTAGAGTTCCCTGTCCTATACAGTAGGTTCTTATTAGTTATCTATTTTATATATATAGTAGTGTGTATATGTCAATCCCAATCTCCCAATTTAGTCCCCCTTCCCCCTTGGTAACCATAAGTTTGTTTTCTATATCTGTGACTCTATTTCTGTTTTGTAAATAGGCTCATTTGTACCATTTTTTTAGATTCCACATATAAGCGATATAGTATTTTAAGTGTGTTAACTTACCGCTGGATTAGTAGTCCATTGAGAAAAATCGTATTGCAATATCGTTCTCTCTTTTTGAAAAACTAGGATTCTAAATTCCACATATACATACTTGGCTTCTACTCTAGTTAGAAAGACAAATACTGAGAGTGTTGTGTAGAATACATGTGTGTGCATCTGTGTTTTTGACATTAAGAAGATGAAAGAGGCATGGGAAGTACTTAGTTGAGTGGTTGTACTCCCCCAGAATTTGAAGTGATTCTCATGATCACACCTAAAGTTCTTAGATATATGAGATTGAGGCTAAAGTTAAATGTTTTACTGTTCAGTATAGTAGCTCTAAGTGACAGTTTCTGTTGAAGGAGGAGTGATATTGTTGCGAAGCAGAGATTTTACAGTTTCACAAAAATACCCATTGGCCCAGTAGGGCCTTAATTTATTTTTCTAATAAATTAATAACATTTAAAGATTTTTGCAGCTAATATTGTACAATTAACACTATAAGCTTTGTTGAGATACTGACATACAATATACTGCACATATGTAATTGTACAACTTGTTAAAATTTAACATACGCCTACACCTATGAAACTTCCCTTCAGTAAAGATAATGAGTGTATTCATTAGCCCCCCACAAAGATTTTTTTGGAGTGCTATATTTTCTAAGAAAAAAAAAACCCAGCCATTTAATTTCATTATCTAATTTGATGAAAAAGGCCTGGATGGGGACTCAGGTGTTGTGAGTCTGGACTCTGATCTTGCCCTGAATAGCTCTAGGAAATTCAGCCGAGTCCCTTAATTTTTCCAGGTCTTAGTTTTCTTATCTGAAAAATGAGGGGGTTGAACTAGATGGTCCCTAAGGCCCTGTATGGCTCTAAAGCTTAATAAAGCTAAGAGAACAGGCATACTTAGGGTATTGCTTTGTGTCCAAATGGTTTTATGTAAAAATATAGGCTTCCGCAGTCATCTGGTGTCAGCTGTGCTGCTGCATCCCGGCCCCTCTCTGCTTGATTGATTGATCATGAAATCATTTCGTTTCTTTTAATTCTCTTTCACCCTGATTCAAGGTCATTCATGTCATTACTTTCATGTTGTTCTTTCTAAGCCTAGGGAACTGGTCTACTTAAGAATTTAGGGGTAGGGCTTAAATAATGCTGGGAACTTGGCAGGCCTCAAGGGGCTGTGAGGGGCAACAGGACTGATAGCTCCTTGGATACTCTCGAGGCAGCTTGGGCATCTTAGTGGGGAGGGGGCAGAGACGAGCTGTACTGGATTTATTTCAGGGATGGGGGAAGGGAAGCAGACTGGAGTTTAATTAAAATTCTAATCCCAACTTGGCCCATCTTCTTATCAGCAACCAGCATTTCTGTTTGTGGTTCTGGTGATTTTGCTGTGATAACATATGTAGTTACCTCAAAAACTCTTGCAAATTGGCCTAAAATTTCAATATGATCACCAGATGCTTTAATCAGACTTGGCATGCTTCCATCTTTGGCCTGTGTTTTCAGAGATACCTCCTCCACCACTGCCATCTTTCTGATGGGAGGGCGGGCATTGGAGAGCTGGTGGTGAAAATTGAGCTGATTGCAAATGACAAAACAGTTTCATCACAGCATAGAGATCTTTCCAAACTATTTCTGTTTTCCCGTAGCTAAGTGGGATTTCTGAGGAGGGGCTGCTCTGATTTCATCTTGGCCCACCATGAGGTTCTTCCTGCTTAGTGCCTACATGCTGCTTCTGATGATTTCCCAGCTGAGAGCAGTCAGCTTTCCTGAAGACGATGAACCCCTTAATACTGTTGACTATCACTGTAAGTAAAATCTAAAGAACATTCTCCTTTTCTAAGAAGGAAGCTTTTTTTGGTTTTGATTTTCTAAGCATATTCATCTTTAGAAAGAGAGAGAGAGTTTTATGTCTTTATAATGGTTTACATACTAATTTATCCATAATCATTTCCTAGTGTCTGGAGAAAATGGGACAGTTTAGTTAGGTGCTTTTCTAAAGCAGCCCATATATAGGTTATATGTTTTCAGTTAAAAGAAAAAGACCATTTGCTGACATTCACTGTCCTTTATTCATTCATATTCAAGACCTTAAGAGGGGAATTTAGTTAAAACCCTTTTACAACTAGTATATACAGCTAATCAATGCTGTATATCGATTCTTCAGCTCCGTAATCCTGACTGATGGTTTAGCCCATTTTTACTTGCAGATTCAAGGCAATATCCGGTTTTTAGAGGACGCCCTTCAGGCAATGAATCACAGCATAGGCTGGACTTTCAGCTGATGTTGAAAATTCGAGACACACTTTATATTGCTGGCAGGTAATTTTCCTCTCGTTGGTTTATTAGATTAAAATTCTTTTCTCTTGTGGTGCTTGCATTAATGTGTCTAGTTCATGAAAAGCTAATATGTATTGTGATCAAAAATTGCAAGTAGCCAAAAATATTCACCTGGAAGAGTCAGTGTTGTGTACCAGGAACAAAATATAGCAAAAACCTTTAGCAGTCTTATTTTATTACTGCCATCAAGAAATCATGCACCATTCTTTACTCCTAAAGCAGCAGGAGAAAAAAATCATTCTTTATTCTTTTTTTAACTTGGAATTATTCAAGCAAATATTAGAAGTATGTCTGTGCTAATACCAAGTAGCAGTTTGACCCATGCCTGAAGAGCTTTCTTTGCTCCCTAACCACAGTGATATATGAAAGCAACTCACTAATGAAAAAGCACTCTCTGTTGACTTTGTTGGAGACAGAGAAAATCCAAATGATCTCTAAAACACAATAAAAGCAGATCTGTAAAAATAAAATAAGAATCAGCTTAACATTTTTATGTATTCACATGATATGACTTACTGCCTTGTTTCCAACAGGGATCAAGTTTATACAGTAAACTTAAATGAAATCCCCAAAACAGAAGTAATACCAAACAAGGTGAGCAAGTGTAGTTGGCAAATTTATTTGCACTCTCTCAGAACTTGGGTAATGTCCCTCTCCCCTCAGTATTTAAAATATTGAACTTTGGTTTGCTTGATTGATACAGAAACTGACATGGCGGTCAAGACAACAGGATCGAGAAAACTGTGCTATGAAAGGCAAGCATAAAGTAAGTGAAACAAACGAGTGCCTACTAGATTGAGTCTCTGTGGGGCCTTGAGCCCACAGTGGAAGCATATGGAATGTCTAATGTTAATGTAATTGTTACTTTCTTTAGGATGAATGCCACAACTTTATTAAAGTATTTGTTCCGAGAAACGATGAGATGGTTTTTGTTTGTGGCACCAATGCTTTTAATCCCATGTGTAGATACTACAGGGTAAGTATATTTTATACAATGTGCTTTTTTTAAATCAACTTTTCTTCCTTTACGGGAATGTCGTTAGCGTCAAATCCTTTCTCCTATAGACGCAGTAATTTGTTTTATCTCTAGTGCTATGGAGGAATAAAGACAATTCTTCCCATAGAATTTCAGTGCAAATAAAGCAGTATTGCCTTCAAACATGTACATTGAACAGATATGACACTAGCTATTTATTTTTCTTTTGTAGTTGAATACCTTAGAGTATGATGGGGAAGAAATTAGTGGCTTGGCAAGGTGCCCATTTGATGCCAGACAAACCAATGTTGCCCTTTTTGCTGGTAAGATTCTTTAGTGTAATGAATATAAATGATTAATGACACTGAAGGTGCAAAAGGAATTTAAAGGAAGAAAAAAGCTCATAACTAGGATAGCTACCTTGACACAGGTGTTTCAAAGACCAAAAGCCGGGCTTCCCTGGTGGCGCAGTGGCTGAGAGTCCGCCTGCCGATGCAGGGGACGCAGGTTTGTGCCCTGGTCCGGGAAGATCCCGCATGCCGCGTAGCGGCCGGGCCCGTGAGCCATGGCCGCTGAGCTTGCGCGTCCGGAGCCTGTGCTCCGCGGCGGGAGAGGCCACAGCAGTGAGAGGCCCACGTACCACAAAAATAATAATAATAATAATTTTTTAAAAAAGACTAAAAGCTATGAACAAGTTTTCAAAGAAGAGGAATTAAAAGTGAGCATATTATAAGTATTCTGACACTTGGCTCTGTTGTTAACTATGCCAGTGACCCTGAATAAGTTGCTTAACTTTTTGATGCTTCAATCCCTCATCTGTAAACTTAGATAATACCATGGGTCAACCTATCACAGGTTGATTACGAGCATCGGGTTTAGATTTATTTGTATATGTAGCAATAATGTAGGTGAAATCACTCCAAAGGATATAATACACTATATAAGATAACACACTTAGGATAATTATGGCTATTTCATCTAATGTATAACTTTGGTTTCAGATGGGAAGCTGTATTCTGCCACAGTGGCTGACTTCTTGGCCAGTGATGCCGTTATTTATCGAAGCATGGGCGATGGATCTGCCCTTCGTACAATAAAATATGATTCCAAGTGGATCAAAGGTATCTTTGAAGGACAGCTTTGGGAGATCACCAAGGGAAGTAACATGGCCGAGTGGGAACAGGAGACCTGGGCATCAGGAAATTCAGTGCATGACTTTATATTGTTTATTTAGAGCCAAGTACAAGCTGCCTTGGTTGTGAACGGGAGCATTAATGGGGGATGAGGAGACCAGTAGCCACATCAGGAAAGTAGATTTTTATCCTAAGTGACCTCAAAAAAAAGATCTCAATTCTGTGTGCCATTTGCCTAACTCTAAATGCATGTAATAATCCTTGCCCACTTCCATCTACCTACCCTGGAAAGTTAACCCTGGGAATCAGTAGTTCATATCTGCAGAGTTATTTTGATCTTTGGAGTCTAGAAATCAAGATTTTTTATTTTCAACGTAAGAAGTTTCCTTCCCTAGTTAACTACAGGTTAATGAATAAATCTGTTGAAACAAAGACCTTTGCTGTAGTTCATTTCCCTGTAGGCTTTTTCTAGTCCATTAGCTAACATTAAAGACTCTGGGTTCCCTGAAGCTTCAACACACCCATACTGGGACTCCACAGACTCGCTGGCATATCAGAGTTCTCCTTGGCTTGAATGTAGCAATGTGACATCTGTCAGTCATACCTGGCAGTCAGGGTCTGATACTAATTGAATTATCCTTCAGGAACCAGTTTGTTTTCAATTTCTCTTTCAGAGCCACACTTTCTTCATGCCATAGAATATGGAAACTATGTCTATTTCTTCTTTCGAGAAATTGCTGTAGAACATAATAATTTAGGCAAGGCAAGTATACGATTGTGCACTCATACTGCATGGAACTGAGCCCACTTTGGTAAAGTCTTTGCATATTTTCCAGCACTCAAAGCATTTAGGGCCAAGTGCAGAGAGGTGAGTTGCTTATCCTGAGAATAATTGCTGTGGAATGCCTGCACAATGGCCAGAGTGGGAACAGCAGCCGTGGGCCTTGAGATTTCTTTTTTTTTTCTGTTACTACAGAGAATGTTCTGCAGCCTCCCTTGAGCTATGGATGCTTCTTTAAGTTTTTAGAATCTATTGATAGCTATTCTTTCTCAGCGTCAAAAGACAGGATGGAAAGTAAGGGCCCCTGTTCAATGTTGAATACTTCAGTACAAGCCCGTATGATTCTAAAATATTGCGGCCCCTTCTATGCCAGGTTTAAGAATGGTGCATTTTGTTAACAATATGAGAAGCTAAGTGGGGGACAGAGCATGGGAATGGTTTCCATTCAGCCGGGCCGTTCGATAGCTCACTTCTTATGGAGCTTGTTTGGCAGAGCAGGAAAATGGCCCTTTTTTTCTCACAGTTAAATCTAGTTGACATTCTTACTATACAGATCCCTAGGGAGAAGGCTGCCGGAGTCTTTTTTTTTTTTTTTTTTTTTCGGTTTTGCGGGCTCTCTGCCGCACGCGGGCTTTCTCTAGTTGCAGTGAGTGGGGGCTACTCTTTGTTGCGGTGCGCGAGCTTCTCATTGCTGTGGCTTTTCTTGTTGTCCCCTGCATCGGCAGGCGGACTCCCAACCACTGCGCCACCAGGGAAGCCCCTGCCGGAGTCTTTTGAACCACATGTATCTTTAGCATGTTTCATCCCTCCCTTATCTGGCAGCTTTTTGTTCCTGTTCTTCCAACATGCTCATAACCCCGTTGCTTTGCTTTTGTCCCGTGGGCAGGCTGTATATTCCCGTGTGGCCCGCATATGTAAAAACGACATGGGTGGCTCCCAGCGGGTCCTGGAGAAACACTGGACTTCATTTCTGAAGGCTCGTCTTAACTGTTCTGTCCCCGGAGATTCCTTTTTCTACTTTGATGTTCTGCAGTCTGTCACAGACATAATACAAATCAATGGCGTCCCCACTGTGGTCGGGGTGTTTACCACACAGCTCAACAGGTGAGAACAGATCCCTGGCACTTCAAAAACCTTCCGTATCTCGCTTGTGGGAACCGAGAACAGGCCCGTTGTCTCCTGTTACCGTTCCTCTTTTTCAGCATTCCTGGTTCTGCAGTCTGTGCATTTAGCATGGATGACATTGAAAAAGTATTCAGAGGACGGTTTAAAGAACAGAAAACTCCAGATTCTGTTTGGACAGCAGTCCCTGAAGACAAAGTACCGAAGCCAAGGTAAGAAGAAAAAAAAAACCGAGAGGATTTTTGTCTATGACAAAACCCTCTGGTCACCGGAAGCATCCATCCTCAGAGAGCAGCTGGGCCAACCTCCCACTCCAGGAAGGGTCCCTGTGCAGCACTACAGACAGAAAGTCAGTGAATATGACTCTGAGAGCCTGAATATGGAGAGTCCGCAGAGTTCAGGGAAATAGCATCGCTCCTCTGGTTTGGTTCACTCTCCTTTCTCTCTTGACCTCGTCTTCCACAATGGACACTTAATCCCTAGATACAAATTGTGAGGGGAGACAAAACACACTATTTTCCTTTCAGGCCTGGCTGTTGTGCGAAGCATGGGCTTGCCGAAGCTTATAAAACCTCCATCGATTTCCCGGATGAAACCCTGTCGTTCATTAAATCCCACCCCCTGATGGACTCTGCCGTCCCACCCATTGCCGACGAGCCCTGGTTCACAAAGACTCGGATCAGGTAAGACTGTGCACAAACACGGACCCTCTCCCATCCAGTAGCTTCCCTTCCTGTTGTCCGCCCCCCTGACCTGGCTCCCCTCCTCTGGCAGGTACAGACTGACGGCCATTGCCGTTGACCATTCTGCTGGACCCCACCAGAACTACACAGTCATCTTTGTTGGCTCGGAAGCTGGCATGGTACTTAAAGTTTTGGCAAAGACCAGTCCTTTCTCTTTGAATGACAGCGTGTTACTGGAAGAGATTGAAGCGTACAACCATGCAAAGTAGGTATATTATACGAGAACACTTTTTAGTACTTCCGGTGTGTGTGTTTCATCTGGTCATTTCCTTCCAGCCCTCTAAATTAGCAGTGGTTTGGTATATCAGTGTTTTCTTTTGTTTTGTTTTTTTCCTCACTGAAATAAAACCCGGGTTTGTTGTTTCCCTGAGTCCACTAGGGCTTGGAGGGTAGACAGTGATGAGTTTAAAAATAATTCAGCCCTTGTTTGTCACCTGTGGAAAATGAGAATATCTTACCACCACCCTCTTACCTTGAAGATATATTTCAGGATGCTACATGGAGCAGACAGCTGATTGCAAACACACACACACAGTACACCATAATTCTTCTAACCACTGATATAAAAAATTATGTGGACCATTAAAACAAACAAGAAATAGATGAGAGAAATGGAGCAAAGAAGACTAAGGAGAGATCCGGAAATATCTAGCACAGGAAGATTTAAATGCATTAAAACATTATCCTTTTTCTTCCCTATAGTCTAACATGCTATTCACAAATGCAATTCCCTTCGATCATCAGAACGGGAAGCCAACCTTTAAAAAACCCTTTGTCCAGCCTGAAATTAAACCAGCCATGCAGAGCAGTAGATGAATCACATCATTATTACTTCCTGAACTACGTGCTTGCCTGGTTTGCTACTGAGAGTATTCCTTAACGCCTCCCCAGCTCTCAGTAATTGCAAAAACCAAACCTCACTTGCCTCGTGTAGTTCCTGTAGCTTTTGACTTACTAAACGTATATCTTCAAAATGTCTCCCACAATATAGGTGCAATGCTGAGAATGAGGAGGACAGAAGGGTCATCTCGCTCCAGTTGGATAAAGTTCATCATGCTTTATATGTGGCGTTCTCTAGCTGTGTTATCCGCATCCCCCTCAGTCGCTGTGAGCGTTATGCATCATGTAAAAAGTAGGCTGATGTTTCTTTCCTTATCCCGGCCGGGTCTTACAGCAACATTACCTTTGATGATGAGAAAATTCAAGTTACGTTCTGTTTGGTTTCATACAGGTCTTGTATTGCATCTCGAGACCCGTACTGTGGCTGGTTAAGCCCAGGGGCCTGTGGTCAAGTGACCCCAGGGATGCTGTAAGTATATACTTTGTCACATTAGCTGAGATCTTCCCCAGATGTGCTTCTATCTTCTCCAGGGACTCTAAAGCTAGAAATTTTAGCAAACTTCCAGTAACACTACTTTTCTTTTTTGCTTTACTTTTCTTTCTTTCTTTCCTTTTTTCTGTTTTTGTTTTCTGTTTGTTTGTTTTGTATGGGAGAAGGAAAAAAAGAAAATCTGGAGCTGTGAGAGGGAAAGGAGATTGTAGACAGTGAAATACCTACGGGAAATGGATGGAGAGAAAGAGCCAATTCTCTTCTGCTCTCTTAAACATTCTAGTTACCAAATGTTTAATAGAAATACTCATTTTAGCAAGCTATGTTGAAATGTCCTTTTTTTTTTCTGTCTGCTCATTCTTACTAATCCATCTGTGTTCTTGGTTCTGCTCTGGTTGTCACTTGTGTTCCTATGAAGGCTGTTAACTGAAGACTTCTTTGCTTTCCATAACCACAGCGCTGGAGGATTTGAACAGGACACGGAATATGGCAACACAGCCCATCTAGGGGACTGCCATGGTAAGACCGAACCTTCCTTTCCCTCCTGGTGCTTCTTTTTGACCACATTTGCACGTGAACGTTATTTTACAATCAGCCTTTTATAATGACTCGGGACACCTGCCACCTAGCATTTAACTTAAACTTCACAAAAGCTGAGCTCTTTGGTCATGGGGATACATTAGAGAAGAATCTTACTTTTTTTTTTTCCTTCACCATTTACAATCTTGTAGGAAATCTAGAGAAAGGTCGTCTAAGCAGTAGGTTACTCTTTTAATTTATAGTCCTTTCCTTTGACTTTTTGAGTTAATTGGAATTCGTAAATTTTTGCTTTCTTTTGGTTACTTTTTACTGATTACTTGTTCCTTTAATTCTTTTAGAAATTTTGCCTACTTCAACTACACCAGATTACAAAATATTTGGCGGTCCAACATCTGGTTAGTTTTTTTTCATTTTTTTGAATTAACAACCTTTTCTTTCCTTCAGTTCAGCATTTTCAGCCCCTTCTCCCTTCCTTTTGCACAGTTTGGCAGCCCTTCATTTTTCTGCTTTGACTCATAACCCCCCTGATGGTCCGAAAGACTTTTTCTTATTCAGCACTTCACCCTGTGTAGCATGTTAACAGCCCATCATTGACCAAGGCACATCCTTTAAGAAAAATCCAATGGATTAACATAGGCTGCATTCCAGCTGCACGCCCGTCCACCCAAGCTTTCTTCTCTCTCACCCCTGTGCATTGTGAATGTTCCCTCTGGTCATCTGTATTCAATGGATGGCAGAATTTCATTATTTACCCCTTCTCTCCTCACCTTTCCTAAGACCTAGTAAACAAATACACATTTCCCCAAAATGTGTATTTATAAATTTGAGAGATCTTTTCTGAATGGTTTGTGGTGATCCTAGAAACCTTTGAATGTTGTGGTCTCAGTGGTGTGAAAAAGGTTCCCATCGAATGAAGCTGGTTTCTGATGTATTAAGATGTTCGCTGGGCTCCCTGTGCCCCTCTCGTCTACATCCGTTTTGGAGTCTTCATCTATGACCGTTGCACCAGTCTGAATTGGGGTCTCCAGGGTTTTAACCTAAGATCATATGCTTACATTTTGAGGGAAAATCTACTTGGCAGAAATCAGTAATAGACACACTAAGAGGTTAAGTTACTCCCGATCCTGTTGCTGGTCCTAAAACTTAGCAGCAGTTTCATTCCCCAGAGGGGAGAAAAGGATGGAAGATCTTGTGTATCAGAACATCCTTATTCAGCTTGTGAATGCCATTTCTTTTGCATGAGTTGCTGCTAACCCTTTGGAAGAAACTCCCCGGGCATTTTGGAAGGCACGGACAAGGTTCATACCTGCTTCAGTGCTTTACCATGGATGGTGAGCCCTCAGTGCAGTCAGTAATCTACAGATAGACGAGATGTCTGTGGTAAAGGAGGACAGCTTCTTTGTCAGGTCTAAAGTCAAGTGTTTATGCAGACCTAATCAGGTGTTTTCTGATGACGTTACACTGTAGGTTCCCCAGTGAAGGCAATACAGTTTCCAACCATCTATGAAAATGCTTTAAACAAATATACACAAAAGAAGTGATGTTGTCTCACAAAAGGATGAGAAACTAGCAATTAGTCTTTGGGATTCATCGTACCTTTTCCATGAGTGTCATTAATCACCGCAGAGGCTTCGTAGAGGAGTATTTTCAGTGTCTTCAAGTTCGAAATCTGCTTAATATGTGTTTATTGTTCATTTTTAGCTTATATTTTTCCCTTGCAAGAAAAGGATTTGGTACAATCTCCTTGGATGTGTTTTTATGAAATCCTAGAACAGGCTTTCTCATAAAATTTGCTTAAACTTTACTTGAAAATACAACGGACCAGTCAGAAGCAATCCGCTGTCACTACCCATGTTAATAAAAATCTGTTTGCCACCACAGACATGGAGGTATCTTCATCTTCTGTTACCACAATGGCAAGTATCCCAGAAATTACACCTAAAGTGATTGATACCTGGAGACCTAAACTGACCAGCTCCCGGAAATTTGTAGTTCAAGATGACCCAAACACTTCTGATTTTACTGATCCTTTATCAGGTATCCCAAAGGGTAAGGCCTCACCAGGGAACTCATCTCTCACTGAGTGGAAACCTGATTCCTAATATCTCTGAGGAACGTGTGGAGGTGAAGCCCGACGGAGCTGCCTCTGTTGTTACCATCGCCGCCGCTGGCCACACTCACACCGGTTTTCTGTGGTTACGTGGAGTGTGCATTCCTTAGCAGATGAAAGAGGTGGAAAGCTGTTGAAGAAGGAGTTGGTAAAACAGCCACTCAGACAATCTAATCCGTGTTGGCTTCTGTCTGAAAAAGCTACACTCTGCTGGGTATCAGAGAATTCCGAGGGTCACCCCAGCGATATCCAAAAGCAAAACTCATTAACTGCAAATATCCTGATATCGGATGTTTTGTTGAGGAGCCTTTCCCAGACTTTTGTTTAGCTGCAATTTGCAATGCAATCTGAAAAGTACGGGAGGCGCGAAGTTGTTTGAATGTCACAAGCACTGAAACCTAACAGAGTGCTCATCCGTAACTATCATTTTCAGCCCATAATAGAAGCATTTATCAAAGAGCTGTCTGCTGAGTTACCTTGTTAGACAGATCAGTCTGGGAAAAAAATCTATTCTTTAGTGCTTACTAAACTGTGGTATCAGGTTTCCAATCAGTTTTTATAGCAGTGCATTGTCATTTATGATTTACATCTATTGATTTTGGTTTTATTTGTTTTCATTGTAAACAATTTTATAATCATTCTTCCTCTTTTATTTTCTTTAGTAATTCCATTTCTCTCTACATTTCTTTCTTTGTCTTTCGCGATGCCACTGAATTCCATAGCCCTCAACACTGGTTAAAAACAACTAATGTTCAAAGGCCTTAGTACTAACCTAGAGCAACGGAATCTTCAAATCACTCTGACTTACCTTACTCTGGGATAGCTGTGCTTGTAGCATGTAACAGACTTGGATACCTCTTAAACTAACATGTCTAGATGTCTGTGGTTGCATTAAAACTCCCAATAATTATAAACTAATTCACTCTTCTATTTCTAGTCTAATTTAAATATTTCTTAAATATCTTAAGACAATTGGATAATATTACTTAACATAGTATATTTCCTTAGACTGTCTGCATTTCTTTCATAGCAGGCAATTCAAGAGTGCTTCACTCCAAGATGGAATGAAAAAAAAAAAAATCAAAGTAAACATGGAAGGCTATATTGGTAGCTAACAGTGACCAAGCAGATGCTTTTAGTTTGTGAACGAACTATATACTTTCATTCTAATTAAGATAGCATAATTACTTTAGTAAAATATATATTTATACCAACTCATACATTTCCCTAATCCCAGTAGCTTCCCTTTAATCCTGATTTATGAGTTAAGAGAAAATCATGAGAAAAAAACATTTTATGAGTTTAAAATGGGCCACTTAGAAAATATATACCTTCTAGCTCTAATTTTTAAGTAGAAACTCTTAAAATTTTGAATGTTATATAACAACTATTTAAGAGAGATTGGAGGGGAAAAGGCAAATACAGATCAGTGGAAGATCAGAGTTATCCTGGTATTCGTAGCGATCATAAATGTCTCTGGGGATCCTATTGGGATTAAAGAAAAAAATATGGAATTTTGGAGTCCACCTCACCCTCCAAGCTAAGCATATGGACCATGTGAAGGTAGTGTTGGTTCAGTGGGAGCCACTTGCTGGCCAATATTGTTTTAAAGAAGCTCCTCACTCAGACTCTCTTCCTGTGTGTCTATTGCAGGTGTACGATGGGAAGTCCAATCTGGAGAGTCCAACCAGATGGTCCACATGAATGTCCTCATCACCTGTGTCTTTGCAGCTTTTGTTTTGGGTGCATTCATTGCAGGTGTGGCAGTATACTGCTATCGTGACATGTTTGTTCGGAAAAACAGAAAGATCCATAAAGATGCAGAATCTGCCCAGTCGTGCACAGACTCCAGTGGAAGTTTTGCCAAGCTGAATGGTCTCTTTGACAGCCCAGTCAAGGAATATCAACAGAATATAGATTCTCCCAAATTGTATAGTAACCTGCTGACCAGTCGGAAAGAGCTGCCACCCAGTGGAGATACGAAATCCATGGTCATGGACCATCGAGGCCAGCCTCCCGAGCTGGCTGCTCTCCCGACACCTGAGTCTACACCTGTGCTTCACCAGAAGACCCTGCAGGCCATGAAGAGCCACTCAGACAAGGCCCACGGCCATGGGGCTTCAAGGAAAGAAACCCCCCAGTTTTTTCCTTCTAGTCCTCCACCGCATTCCCCGCTAAGTCATGGACATATCCCCAGTGCAATTGTCCTTCCTAATGCTACCCATGACTACAACACATCTTTCTCAAACTCCAATGCTCACAAAGCTGAAAAGAAACTTCAAAACATTGACCACCCTCTTACAAAGTCATCCAGTAAAAGAGATCACCGGCGTTCTGTGGATTCCAGAAACACCCTCAACGATCTCCTAAAGCATCTAAATGACCCAAATAGTAACCCCAAAGCCATCATGGGAGACATCCAAATGGCCCACCAGACCCTAATGCTGGATCCCATGGGACCTATGTCCGAGGTCCCGCCCAAGGTCCCTAACCGCGAGGCATCACTCTACTCTCCCTCGACCCTCCCCAGAAATAGCCCAACCAAGCGAGTGGACGTCCCCACCACTCCTGGCGTCCCAATGACTTCTCTGGAAACACAAAGGGGTTATCATAAAAATTCCTCCCAGAGGCACTCTATATCTGCTATGCCTAAAAACTTAAGTTCACCAAATGGTGTTTTGTTATCTAGACAGCCTAGTATGAACCGTGGAGGCTACATGCCCACCCCCGCAGGGGCGAAGGTGGACTATATTCAGGGAACACCGGTGAGTGTTCATCTGCAGCCTTCCCTCTCCAGACAGAGCAGCTACACCAGTAATGGCACCCTTCCCAGGACGGGACTAAAGAGGACACCGTCCTTAAAACCTGACGTACCACCAAAGCCTTCATTTGTCCCCCAAACCACATCTGTCAGACCACTGAACAAATACACTTACTAGGCCTCAAGTGTGCTCTTCCCCATGTGGCTTTATCCTGTCCATGCTGTCGAGAGGATGATGTTGTAAGGGTACCTTAAGACAAGAGACTCGCTTGTATTTTAAGAGAACCAAGTGGCCAAAGAAACTCTTCCTAACTTTGGCAACATCAGAACTTGCCATACGCAGCTACTGCAGCAAGGCTTCTGTGTACTTGCCTGAAAACAAAGGAAGGTGCTGGTCATTCCATTTCTTTTGTTTGAAACTAAAGAGATATGTGGCTCCGAGGGGCTACCTGTAACCAGTATAAGGAGCTGATACAGTGCTCAGAAGAATCTGTCTGTGAGCAAATACTTGAAAATGGGTTCAACTTAGACTGCCATTCTGTGTGGTCTTCCCATTAAATGTGAACATTTTAATATGTATGCATTCACCTTGCCTCTTGCACAAATGTCAAAAAACAATGGTAATGTCTCAAAGAAAAGAAGTTGTAGATTACCAAACAATTTGCTAAAAATTCAGTCTTTGACCCAAACTGTAGCATTTTTTTATGTGTGGCATTTTTTTTCATGCCACCGAGGAACTGTGTTGCGTGTGCATGTGTGTGTGCGTGTAAGTGTGTGTGTGTGTGTGTGTGTGTGTGTGTGTTTCTGTCCCCACTAGGATTTGTTTAGGTGCCCATTGCATCTTTTAGTGCTATGGAGTTGTTTACATCGCACATTACTGAACAAGAGACAATAACTTGTTCCCACAGCAGTCCATTGGGTTCAGCTTTGAGAAAGAAAGAAAACCGAGGCTGATTTTGACGGTCAAAACGATTAACTTGACTTACGTGTTACCCAATGCCAGAATGTAAGAGTTCTAAGTAATTTTGTGCTGCTATTCACTAAAACTTCTGTAACAGTCTTGCCAGCTTAAGGAGATGGAGATGATAAGAGGTATCCTTGATTTATCCACCAGTATTCAGTAGTAAAATTCACCTGTCCACTGTGAATCCAAGCCCGAATCACTCTACTCAACCTTGGACACACTAACGAGGTTTTATCTTGATTGGTTTCTCCCATGTAGTAAAATTCCTCTTCTTTTAATTCCCCCTAACCCCAAGGTAAAACAAACACACACACACACACACACACACACACACACACACACACACACACACACAAAACAGAACACAAAAGAAGGGGATGTGAGAGGGTTGTAACTGGCTTAGCAGAAACAGTGTGAAAACCTAACAGTGGTGCAATCATGTTGTCTATGTTGTGTGATATGAGAATTTTCTCCTAAGTCATGCAGGTAATGACAGTATACTGTACATATTACATGTGAGTTTACCTTAAATCTGTGCATTTTGTGCCTTATTCATGAGAATGATAGAAGTACTCAAATATGTCAAGTGTTTTCAGTATAGCACATCATTTACTGAGTGCCAGTTGTAAATGTTTTTCAACCAGCACCTGAAAAGACTTTTAAAAAATCCTAACAATCTAGAACAGTTAATTGTAAAACAATCTATCCAAATAGCTGCATTACATCCTTTGCCATGATAAACATTCCACTCCTACTTTCTTAAGGATGAAACAGTGATAATGTGAAGTCAAATGAGGTTTCCTGGGTAACGTGACACCTGCGGAAACCATACAGAGTCATTTATTTGTAGTTTTGCAGAAGCCACTTAGAGTTGATTATGTGCAACCCTGATGACGATTTCGGTTAATATGCTGCACACCACGGTTTATTGAACCTCATCTAGAAAGTATCAAGGCAGAGGAATGCTCCTGACTTAGTCAGACAAATTAGTTCAACTGTTTTCCTGTGATGATATCTATTACTTGGGGGAGGTGGGTTGCAGAAGACCAGAGCATTTTGATGCAGAATGTAGAATACGGATGCAGTTATTCTTTTCCTTTGAGAATATTGTTTAATAAAGAACGCAATTCCCTGAGGTCTCTGGAAGCTCAAAAGCTAAAACTCCTGTTCTTGATACACTTCAGCTTTGAAACTAAAGTATTACAGATTGATAATAAATTAAACCAACCAACGATAAACACTACTCAGTCCATCGCTGACAAACCTGTCTGAATTCACCTTACCAGTATTAATCCCAGCGTGCGGAAAGTGGAACAGTAACTCTATGTGAACCCGGATAACATTTTGTAACATTGTGCTGCCTTGTAGTTTGTAATGTGAGTTCTATCAGTATTTATGTTGAAATTTCTAACATAAAATCTAGTCTGTATCCTGTTAATTTAATTTTTAAATGCTTTATCCATTTGTGCAAAGGTAAACACAGATTGTATCTTTTTTAATGGTACGGCATAAAAAGTAACCCTAAAGTGAAGTGGCTCTATACTGTTTTATAGAGTACTTTAACATGTATAGATATCTTGTAAACTTGTATTGTGGATGTGTAAATAATATGTACTTTGAGTTTTTAACACCGCATGTAAAGTCAAAATAAAATATACAAATCATTATATCCTGCCTCTTGCTGTTGAAGAGGTCTGGAAGGTATCGTGTTTTTAAAATATTTTTAAGTCAGTCAACATCCTTGAGAGCTTCTTTTAAAATATACCAAAATATTCTTACCTGGAATACTTGCCGTCAGGTCGTGGTTACACCACCATTCTCATCTTGGAAGGCGGGCAGAGCCCCTGAAAAACGTATAATTCAGAAAACCAGATGAACTGTACTACAGCAACAGTCAAATGCTTCAGGCCAACATCCCAGTGGCTCACCTTGTCCACGTATCGCTGGTTCAACAGGCATTTTTAAAATTCATGATATGTGTTCTCGTGTGAAATTTTTAATATTTTAGTCTAAAATTATAGCTGGTAAATCAGGTTCCTGTGAACATTTCTTGCTATTTGGTATAGGGCATTTCTCAACTCCATTGTTTCAATCGAATCAGAATGTAGTAAGAGATTACGTTCCTCAAATATGGAAATGGGAGGTAAAGTAATGATTCCACTTAGTTCTTTCCTTAGCATGGCATGAGTTAGTGGCTGCTGTCATTGGGCTTAGACAAATGAAGGAAGGAAGAGACAATTAAGGGAAATGTATCTTCAGCCTTGCTTCTCCCTGGGCTTCGTGAGCATTGTATTCTCTTTCATTTCTATGGTCTATTTCTATTAAGTTGCTGTTTATTATACCTTCTGGCCATTTTACAGATTTTCCTGGGTTCAGTGATTTTCTTTTTCTTCTAAAAAGTGCATCTTTCTCTTCTTCCTTTATAGCAGATTTTAGCCTTTTTCAATCATGGACATCTTTGGTAATTTAATGAATGGTACGGACTGAGAGCTGAATTTCATTGTCCGTTTTCAGGGGATTTACAGACCCCTAAAACCACATCTACGAATCCTCGAGATAAAAGCTTAGATGCCATTTGAGAGAAATGAAGTTAGAGAGCTTGGGGCTTTTCATAAGGAAAGCATTGTAAAGAAAATGAATTAACCAAGACACACCACCCATACTCTGGTTCCAGGGATCCCATTGGTTGGCATTCAGGTTACTCTGGGAAGTGGCAACACAAGAGATGCTGGTTCAGGCTAAGAAGAAAGGGTGTCTCACATGCAAAGTAGTGGGCCTTGTGTGGCCTAGGTGCTGGCCAGGTACCAGGAGGACTCGCCTTTCTGCCAACTGAGAGAAGCCAACTTTCTCCCTTCTCCTCCCCTCCCAGCTCATCTCCTACATCCTCCTTATCAGAGGAGGGCAAAGAACAAGGGGTCCAAAATAGCCCTGGGTCCAGGTCTGGAGCTGGGTTCAGATCCCGACTCCACTACCCATCAAGTAACTGCAGCACTATACCTCTCTCTTTTTTTTTTTTAACTTTTATTTCATATTGCAGTATAGTTGATTAACAATGTTGCATTAGTTTCAGATGTACAGCAAAGGGATTCAGTTACACATATACATGTATCCGTTTTCAAATTCTTGTCCCATTTAAGTTGTTACATAATACTGAGCACAGGTCCCTGTACTATACAGTAGGTCCTTGTTGGTTATCCATTTAAAATATAGCAATGTGTACATGTCAATCCCAAACTCCTTAACTATCCCTTCCCCTCAACCCTTCTCTCCCCACTGTAACCAAAAGTTCATTCTCTAAGTCTGTGAATCTGTTTCTGTTTTGTAAATAAGTTCATTTGTATCATTTCTTTTTAGAATATCATACGATATTTCTCTTCCTCTTTCTGACTTACTTCATTCAGTATGATGATCTCTAGGTGCATCCATGTTGCCACAAATGGCATTATTTCATTCTTTTTAACGGCTGAGTAATATTCCATTGTATATATGTACCACACCTTCTTTACTAATTCCTCTGTTGATGAACATTTAGGTTGCTGCCGTGTGTTGGCTGTTGTGAACATTGGGGTGCATGTATCCTTTTGGACCATGTTTTTCTCCAGATATATGCCCAGTAGTGGGATTGCAGGATCATGTGGTACCTTTATTTTTAGTTTTTTAAGGAACCTCCATACTGTTCTCCACAGTGGCTGTATCAATTTACATGCCCGCCAACAGTGTAAGAGGGTTCCCTCTCCTGATTTCAGTTTTCTTATTTTTGAAAGGAGATGGTTCAACATCCATTTCTCTGACACTTCTATGGTATCTGTCAACTCTATAGCACCATTAGCTATTTTATGAATGCTACACTTCAATGTTACTCTTTCAATAGCTTGGTCTGTAAGCTTTTTATGGATGTGTGAGCCCTGTTCCCTGTTAGATGTGAGGTATATATGAGATTGGCAATAAAATAAGGCATGAAAACAATGCATTTTAAGCCATTTAGCTTGTGTCTATATTTGATGTTTACCCTTTTTGCATATATAGCATGCAAAACACTTAAATCTCTGCTAACGTTGCCTTCTTTATCAAATAGGTGTGATACCATAAACAAGGAGGAAGTGGACGGATAATAAAATCAATCTTTAGTTCACAGAGGAATCAGGGGGTGAGAGGTTGGGGGAGGGCAGTCAAACCCTGGATATTCAGACCATGAATCAACTGGGACTCACATATTAAGGAAAATAGACTATTTCTAGACCCTGTCCCATGATATAATTCTTTTTAGAATTAGGTATTGATTATTGGTTGATAAATCTCTTTGTAGCGTACACTTTGGCTTATCTTAGCCTCTTGTACTGGGTTTGGGTGAAGGAAAGTATGAAAATATGGCACTTGTTTCATATGCACTGTTAATTCAGACTGTTGTTCATTTGTGTGAGATGGACTCACCTGAAGCTACTGTAAAGCTTGACTTAGGGCCAGTTGGAGAAGTTGTGAGAGGGAAGATTTGTCAGTGTCAGACAGCCCTGTCCAGTGGAAGTTTCTATGCTGGTGGAGACTCTGTGCTGTCCAATATGGTAGCCACTAGCATATATGGCTTCTGAGCAGTTGGAATGTAGCCAATGTACTTCAGTAGCCCGTGCCACTGAAATACTATATTGGACAGCACTGATCTGGAAAAGCCACCACTGCTGTTGCCACAACTGTCAGAGGTCAAACTGCTACTCTGAATGTAACAACTCCAAGGGACACTTGACTCTGATTAAAAGATGAGATCTGCCTTGTACATTTTGTATATCTACACTTGTGTCTCATAAACACTGAGCTCACAGTTGATCAACCAATCAATCACAGTTCTAGTTTGAGGGTCTTTGGGTTTTTCTTTTTTTCTTGTTTAGAAACAATGATGAGCACATCCATTGGGACCTGAGAGAGGGTCAGCACTTGGCTTTGGTGAACGGTTTCCTCTTACATTTTCCTGGTGCTTTTGACCTCTATGAGTTAATTCTCAACATGCTTTTTGTTGGAAAGGAATAACATTTGTCATTCCCATTTTCCAGGTGCAGAAATTGAGATCAGCGGGGCTGTGACGGCTATGGAAATATAGATGACAGCCAATTCACAAATCAGGGCTAATTCACATATTCTCACACTCAGGCCCTGTGCACAAACCAACACTCTCCATGAAAGCACTGAAAGAGAATATCAGCGTTCAATCAGAAAGGATGGCCTCTCTCCAGTGTTTCATGTATAATGAGGAGAGACAAAAAGGGTAGAATAATTACAGTATCCAGGGGTATGTGCCAAATACCGAGTGAAAAATGAAACATTTAGTGAATCAGTCACATGCTTGGCTATCATAAAGAACATGTCAAATCAATTATTTGGGAAAAAAAAAAAAAAATCCCTGGATTGAGCTGATGCAGTACTGTAGACTGAAAGCAACCAGAGAGGATGAATTTAGAGATGTTAAAAGAAACTAACCTGATGTGTCCAAATTGTACCCATCTAAGTTTCTGGGCATCCTGCCAGATCTACATCTGTGGACTGTCAGAGTCTTTGGGGGCGAATTCACTTTATTTCTTATTTTGGAATTTCTTCATGTTGAGCTGGGGTTGTATATTGGGAGTTAAACACGGTTATAATTTTTCCACTTTTCCCTATGGGTGGGAGACCTATAGGAATCACACTTTATCTTAACGGAAAATGTTTTCTGATGATCTGAGCTGCTTAGCCTTCTGTGAGGCTTGGAATATGAACATAGAAAATGTCTGTTGAAGGAGCAAATTTGATGACTGCCTCAGGGTTTTATTCTAAGTCAAGTGGCAGAGACTGACCAGACAATTGCAAACGTTAATGCTAATAAACATAGCAGAAGCATATACCACTTAGCATTTGCAAATCAGGTTCCCAAATAAGAGGATTAGAGAATTCTCTAACATTCTGAATGGAGCATGCCATAGGTTTGGGAGAGCTTTAGAAAGTGTAAAAAGGAAATGGAAACGGGGTACTTTTGCAAACTTGAAAGCCTCAGGTGTTAGTGTGCATTTGGAATTTGAGTTAGGCTCCAAAATTCAAGGACATCTCAGGCTGAGAGACAGGACGATTAGCTGATCTAAGCAATCTGGATTGTTTGTTGGTCAGTTATGAACCTACAGCAGCTCATAAAATTGAAGTCAAACCTTAAGATTCAACCTGACTTGATGACAGCCTCTCAGACTGCCCGAGTGAAGGCTGCCCCCTGAATAAGCCCATCTGAATTCTGGGACTTATTAAGCTATTATTTCCAGTTACCTATGCATCCCATCTCCAGAGAGGTAGAAACAGTTGAACTCTTGAAGCTGGCATAATTTACATAAATATTTACCATAAATTTATTTAATGAAAATGGTAAAAAATTTAACTGAAGAAAGCAATGGAATTCAAATTCTTTTAAATGTAAGTACACATATAGAAGGGAGTCTGGAAAGAAACACACAAAATACTAAAAACTGGTTGTAACCATTAAAACTAACATTTTGAAATGTGCCTCATTCAAACATATATTTTGGAGAAGTGTCTTTAATTTAGATTCTTCTAAATTTGTTTTAAAAAAGGAAAAAGAAACCTCCTGGAGACAGCCCCTGACTTTGATTAGTTTTCCGGTCTCAAGAAAAGGTGACATCGGTCCACCGCTGGAAACAAACTCCGGGAAGGTTTGATTTAGCTGGGAGAGAGATGACCCAGTGGTTATTGACCTTGGTGTCCTTTGGTTTCCAAGGTGTTTAAACAGTGTATTTCATTTTTAGCTGGAGATCCTAGGACTGACGTGGTGAAATATGAAAATTGTGAAAATCCCAAAAGGCAGCAAAGAGGCTTCCGAGGAAAGAACTAAGGCTCAGGCAGAGCGGCCCGGGCAGCAGCTGAGCAGGGCATGAGTAGATGCTAAGAGTCCAGAGCAGGACCTCAGAATGGAGAAGCTGCATCAGGCTTGGTCTTATTCTCAAAGGGCACAGACACAGAAACCTGGAAAGACCCATTTTCTCCTTTGTCTTCTCTTCCCTGGATTCCAGAATAACAGAAAGCTAGGAGGCGTGAGAATAGAGAACAGGTAGCTCTGGGGACAATGAGATTGTTACGGCAATGACAACTCGTGAAAACACAAAATAATTAGTAGAGCAAAATCCTCTCCTCTGTGACGGCATGCCAATTAAGGCTGTCAGAAAAGCCACACCCTTTTCCAAAATTCCCTGTGGTCCCTCCCCTTGCCCCTCCCACTGACCCCCTCCCTTTTTTTAAAGTGAATTTTCTGAATTGAACAAGTTCTCGCTTTGAAGAATTGACTTTGTCCCCTCCTCTCTATTGTAGCATGGACCACATTAAAGGGATTAAAGAAGTTTTTTGGGTAATCTTAACCAGTGTAGCCAGACTAAAATGGAATTCAACCTCTAAAATGGCATTTAAGGTCTTAGCTGTATGTCATATTTTTTATTGGCATTTCTGCTGTTCTAACTTACATAGAGTATCAATAGCCAAGACAATTCAGTGGGAAGTTCTTTTTCTCTGAAAAAAAGCTTACAATGCAAAAGGGAGAATGAAACCACTGAAGAGAAAATTACCCCCACTGTTGAAAAAATGTAAATTAATCACATAACTGGACTTGCGTCTTTTGGTTTTAGATAGGTCACCTAATGCCAGGGAATGAAGAGCTATTTGTAAAGGAAGAGTACTTTCCTCATCTTTACATATGAAATCACCTCAACTAAATCATTTTAATTTCTAAATCTAAAGTGGGTGGCGTGGGCACACTGAAAACACATTGGTTACAACGTTTTGAAACCCTGGCTGCTCTAGGCGTTATTCACATTTTATTAGACTCTGATCAGGCCCTGGTCTGACAAAGTTGTTGCCCTGTGCCTGAATTGAAGGTGACCAAGAGTCACAATTCTGTTGTAATCTTTTTTGAATGGTTTTGTGTCTTTTCCAATGATCAGATCTTTTGCTTCTTTTCTTCTCTCCTTTACTCAGACATCAGTGTATTTAGGGAGCTGTTTAGACAGAAAGGACTCAGGTTTACTATGTATATAAATTTGTTTAACAACTCTTTGGTTTTGTTCACATCTGATTAAAAGATAACTTTCCCTGGTGGCGCAGTGGTTGAGAATCTGCCTGCTAATGCAGGGGACACGGGTTCGAGCCCTGGTCTGGGATGATCCCACATGCCGCGGAGCAGCTAGGCCCGTGAGCCACAACTACTGAGGCTGCGCGTCTGGAGCCTGTGCTCCGCAGCAAGAGAGGCCGCGACAGTGAGAGGCCCACGCACCGCGATGAAGAGCGGCCCCCGCTTGCCACAACTAGAGAAAGCCCTCGCACAGAAACGAAGACCCAACACAGCAAAAATTAATTAATTAATTAATTAAAAAAAAAAAAGATAACAGAAAAGACCATACCTACTAAAAACAACCAACAACATAACAAAGCAAAACAAAACTCTTTGGCAGAATTGTTGTATTTTAGTGCTTTGTGAAGAAACTCCTTTCCATGTTGGAATAGACATGGGAAAAGAAGGGAGTCTGGAAAGAATGAATTTCTCTCTATCCTGCAATAGGGAATTCCTACCATTTGGGTAGCAAAAGTCATGAGGAAATATGGCATCTTTGGAAATGCAAAACATCATCCCAAGGTCTTACATTTGCCTAGGAGAGAATGCATCTTCCAGAAGCTTAGGAGGGACAAAATTAATTACTGGCTTTCATTGGGAAAGTAGAAAGAGAATAAAGGATCTTAAAAGCTACATGGGAATATCAGGAGACCCAGAAAACTTTTCTTTCTTTTTTTAAATATATATATTTTTAATTGGGGTACAGTTGTTTTACAATGCTGTGTTAATTTCTACTGTACAGTGGAGTTCCCTCTGCTATACAGCAGGTTCTTATTAGTTCCTATCCATTTTATACATATTAGTGTATACATGTCAATCCCAATCTCCCAATTCATCCCACCAACACCCCGCCACTTTCCCCCCTTGGTGTCCATACGTTTGTTCTCTACATCTGTGTCTCTATTTCTGCCTTGCAAACCGGTTCATCTGTACCATTTTTCTAGATTCCACATATATGTATTAATACACATTATTTGTTTTTCTCTTTCTGACTTACTTCACTCTGTATGACAGTCTCTAGGTCCATCCATGTCTCTGCAAATGACCCAATTTCATTCCTTTTTATGGCTGAGTAATATTCCATTGTATATATATATACCACATATATACACAACTTCTTTACCCATTCATCTGTCGATGGGCATTTAGGTTGCTTCCATGTCCTGGCTATTGTAAATAGTGCTGCAATGAACATTGGGGTGCATGTGTCTTTTTGAATTATGGTTTTCTCTGGATATATGGCCAGTAGTGGGATTGCTGGGTCAATTACCAAATATGATAATTCTATTTTTAGTTTGTTCTCTATAGTGGCTGTGTCAATTTACATTCCCACCAACAGTGCAAGAAGGTCCCCTTTTCTCCAAACCCTCTCCAGCATTTGTTGTTTGTAGATTTTCTGATGATGCCTGTTCTAACCAGTGTGAGGTGATACCTCATTGTAATTTTGATTTGCATTTCTCTCATGATTAGTGATGTTGAGCAGCTTTTCATGTGCTTCTTGCCCATCTGTATGTCTTCTTTGGAGAAATGTCTATTTAGGTCTTCTGCCCATTTTTGGATTGGGTTGTTTGTTTCTTTAATACTGAGCTGCATGAGCTGTTTATATATTTTGGAGATTAATCCTTTGTCTGTTGATTCGTTTGCAAATACCCAGAAAACTTTTCTAAGTGCAAGTGACTAGCTGAAAGACAGAGGAGTAGTTAGAAAATATTTTGCTTCATAACTATGTTGCCCTCACATCCCAAACAACAAAGTATGAAGTAAGCTACTTTGTACTCAGTTTTAAAGGACTCTGATAAAAGTTGAAGGAGTGGAAAGGAGAGATGAATGAGAGGGAAAACTGAGAAAAGTTGGGCAGTAATAGATAATATTTAGAGATTAGTAAGAAAAATACCTGTGTTTTGCATGTATTTGGCTTGAAAGAACTGCTGTAATATACAATATGATCCTCTTTTGGTAAATAAACCATTGCACCCCCTCTCCAACACATAAGTATATGCATTTTCTTAAAATTTACTTTATTTTTTATTTATTTATTTTTGGCTGTGTTGGGTCTTCGTTGCTGTGCACAGGCCTTCTCTAGTTGCAGTGAGTGGGGGCTACTCTTCGTTGCGGTGCACAGGCTTCTCATTGCGGTGGCTTCTCTTGTTGTGGAGCATGGGCTCTAGGCTCACAGGCTGCAGTAGTTGTGGCACACAGGCTTCAGTAGTTGCGGCTCGTGGGCTCTAGAGCGCAGGCTCAGTAGTTGTGGCACACAGGCTCTAGAGTGCAGGTTCAGTAGTTGTGGCACACGGGCTTAGTTGCCCCGTGGCACGTGGAATCTTCCGGGACCAGGGATCGAACCCGTGTCCTCTGCACTGGAAGGTGGATCATTAACCACTGCGCCACCAGGGAAGTCCTAGTATATGCATTTTTGATGATTTATGTATGCGTTGAGAACATGACTAAAGGATAAACACCAGGTGTGAACATTTGTTATTGGACTAAAACAGAATAAGTTAAAACTATTACAATAACAATACTAGAATGTGAGAGGGAGAATGACCACAGTAAAGACCATCTATGATGTAATTCTATTCATGTATATAGAGATACATAAACATATATCTTTATATGAGCATAAAGGTGTGCATGAAAGAATCAAGGTGGTGGGTAGTCTACCCAGTAACCTTCCACCCATCTTCTCCTGCTGCGAACTTGCTAGGAGAGCCCACCTCCCGCTACAGAGGCTTAACATGCCAAGTTCTTCGTTTCCAGTCTCTTTGACAGTGGCTCCAGCCGACAGTCAGCATGGAAATGTAACCCAGTTCTGGCCAGCAGAACCTTAGCAAAAGTCTGGGAAGGCTTTGGGGAAGTTTTCCTTCCCTAGTAGAAGGGAATACATGAGGAGAAGCTCCCCTCCTTTGGATGGTGGCAAGTGATATATGGTGCATGAATCAGCAGCTACCATCTTGGTACCATGAAGTAAACTGGGAGAAAAGCCCACATGCTGAAGGAGGCAGAGGAAAGATGGTTATATAGAGCTTCTGAACTCACCAACTTTGAAGCCCCTCATATTTGGATTTCCTATTAAGGGAGAGATTAATATTCTTGTTGTCCCATGGCTGATGGGATATTCTTTCTTCCAGTTGAAAGCACCCTAACGATAGAGTCACCAACATGCTTAAGGTAGTTATCTCACAGTGGAGGGGTGATGAGGTGGAAATCTCTCTCATCTATCTATTTGCCCATACATAATTTGTTTTATATTAGTGGCTTTCAATTTTGGCTGCATATTAGAATCACCTGGGGAGCTTTTCAAAACTATCAATGCTTGGGCCACATCCCAGAACAATTAAATCAATTAAGTCAGCATCTCCAGGGTGGGCCCAGGCATTGGTATGTTCAAAGTGCTCTCCACAAGATTTTGATGTTCAGCCAGAATTAAAATTCCCTCCTCTATGTTATGTCTTTCTTGTGTGTCATGAAAATGTTAGTACGTGTATTCGTCATCTGAAATAAATTACTTGTATTAATTTTCTATTGCTGCAGAACAAATTAGCACAAACTAGATGCTTATTAGCACATGATTCTATAGGTCAGTGTTGTGGGTATACTGGACTGGGTTCTCTGCTCAGGGTCTCACAAGGCTGTAAGAAGTTCTTGGCTGAGTTGGGCTCTTACCTGGAGGCTCTAGGAAAGAATCTGCTTCCAACTCTTTCAGGCCATTGGCAGAATTCAGTTTTGGTTTTACAACTGAGGCCCCAGCTCCCTTGCTGACTGTCGGCTGGAGCCACTCTTTTTTTTTTTTTTTGTTACCACAGAGTTTTATTTATTTTATTTATTTATTTTTTTTTTTTTAAACATCTTTATTGGGGTATAATTGCTTTACAAGTGTGTGTTAGTTTCTGCTTTATAACAGAGTGAATCAGTTATACATATACATATGTTCCCATATCTCTTCCCTCTTTGTCTCCCTCCCTCCCACCCTCCCTATCCCACCCCTCCAGGCAGCCACAGAGAACCGAGCCGGTATCCCTGTGCCATGCGGCTGCTTCCCACTGGCTATCTACCTTACGTTTGTTAGTATATATATGTCCATGTTCTCTCTCTCGCCCTATCACAGCTCACCCTTCCCCCACCTAGAGTCTGTCATACAGAGTGAAGTAAGTCAGAAAGAGAAGGACAAATACCGTATGCTGACACATATATATGGAATTTAAGAAAAAAAAATGTTATGAAGAACCTAGGGGTAAAACAGGAATAAAGACACAGACCTACTGGAGAACAGACTTGAGGATATGGAGCCACTCTTAACTTCTAAATGCTGTCAGTAATTCCTTGTCAGGTGGCGCCACTCTATCTTTAAGAAAACCTTTAAGAAAAACTAAAGAAAACTCACTGCTTTTAAAGTGCTCACTTCAGCACTTTAAATGATTGCGTCGGGACCCTATCACAAGGCCAACTACTTGGGGCTTTAATTATATTTGAAAAATCCCTTCACAGCAGTACCTATATTAGTATTTGATTAAATAAGAAGGGAATGAGAATCTTGGCGGGGGGCATCTTTAAAATTCTGTCTACCACAACATCCCAAATTTAATGGCTGACAACAACGATTATTTTCCACAATTCTATAGGTTGGCAATTTGGGGAGGGTTCAGTTGGGACAGCTCACCTCTGCTCCACGTGGTGTTTGCTGGGGTTTCTCATGCATCTGTAATCCATCAGCTGGTAGAGCTGTCCGTGAGGCTGGCTGGTCTTTGATGGCCTCACATACCTTGGGCCTCAGCTGAGATGTCTGGGGTGACTGGACCTCTATTGTAACAGGATCTCTGTCTGTCTTTCTCCCTGTCTCTCCCTCAAAGAGACTGTCTTAGGCTTGCTTCAAGGTGTAGAGTCCCAAGAATGTGAGAGTGGAAGCTCCAAGGCTGCTTTAAGCAGAGGCTTGGAAATCACACAGAATCATGTCTGTCACTTCCTTTGGTCAGAGCAAGTCCGAGGGCCAGCCCAGATCCAGCGGGGAGGGGAGAAAAGACCCCCACTGCTTGATGGAAGGAGCTGTAAAAATTTTACAACCATATATTGTCATAGTGAGCAATCAATATTTATGATGATACGTAACAAAGAGGTGTTTGTATGTTTTAGAGGTGCGAAAAGCACAGGTCGATGGACCTGAAGTAGCCTCAGCTATAGGCCGACACATTTCAGTTAACTCTGATGGAGAAAATTCCAAGTGGTTGACTGAAACTGTATGTTAAGTTGTGACCATCAGGGGCCCACAACACAGATGGCAGAAAGAAACAAAACAATCTGCTTCTGTAAGTCCAACTCTTCGAATCTTAGAGTGGCTACAAAATCATGCAATTGGATGTCCAACATTTTAAAGGACCATAGGAATCAAAGAACTCCTTCCCAAAGTGATGTTAAAAACTCAGAAGGGGAGCATTTCTTATTCTTAGTCTCAGGATAGTCTTGGTGGCCACTAAGGATCTAGAAGTTCCTTGTTACTTTATATTTACTGAAATGATAGATAATTGAATACATTAAATGTGTTTACACTAATTTCATAGGGACTTGTCTTCTAAAACTATACGGCACTCTTAGACTGTGTAAGGTCCGTAAAGTATATTTATTTCCGTTAATACAAAACAGAGTTAAGGCAGCCACATCTATGTCTGGACTAAAAAGTCCTTTGGTCATTAAAGTTTTCATTATCAATTTTTGAAAGCAACAAAAGCTTAGGTGCACGTCAGTCTTTTCAACCTCCAACTGATCTCCTACGTGACCATCAGTATGATTTTCTAAAACAGCCTTTGGTTACTAAATTACTCCCTGATTGCTTAAAAAGCTTCAGTCATTTCCTATAACAAAAAGAATAAGTAACAATCCCAACTTCCTTATTTGTATACCAGGCCCTTCCCAACACGGCTTCAGTGATGGGTCCTCATTATCTCCTATCATTTCCCTAAGTCATACTTAGAAGCCAATACTGTTCATTCAGTAATTTAGTTATTCATTCATTCAAATAAGAATTCATTGAGGGCCTATGATGGACCATATATAGTCTTCCAGTTGCTGGAGATTCAAATATGAACAAAGTATTTTCCCCCGTCCCCGACTTCCCACCATTGGATTCAAGGCTTACTTAGGGCCAGGAATAAAAATTTAAATGGCAATTAGAGGACTTCCCTGGTGGCGCAGTGATTAAGAATCCACTTGCCAATGCAGGGGACATGGGTTCAATCCCTGCTCCAGGAAGATCCCACATGCTGTGGAGCAGCTAAGCCCGTGCACCACAACTACTGAGCCTGCATGCCACAACTACTGAGGCCCGTGCACCTAGAGCCTGTGCTCTGCAACAAGAGAAGCCACCACAATGAGAAGCCCACACGCCGCAACCAGAGAAAGTCTGCATGCAGCAACGAAGAACCAATGCAGGCAAAAATAAATAAATAAACAAATAATGGCAATTAGAGTGCACACACTGTGATAATTATGATAGTTCTCTAACGCAGGTACCCTTTTGCAAACATGCATTCATTCATTCAATGGACATTTAGTGAGTGTCTACTGCTGAGCAGTATGAAAACACCTAGAGAAACTGGTGGGAATGCACTGAGCTTAAATTTCCCAATTTAAGTGGGGTTCCATAGTGTTCCTGTAGTGTTGTTTTCTTTCCACAGGAAAGAAGTTATTGTTCTGTTAGAAGTCTCTGTACTTTTTTTTTTTTTTTTTTTTTTGGTTGCGGTACGTAGGCCTCTCACTGTTGCGGCCTCTCCCATTGCGGAGCACAGGCTCCGGACACGCAGGCAGGCTCAGCGGCCACGGCTCATGGGCCCAGCCGCTCCGCGGCATGTGGGATCTTCCCAGACCAGGGCACGAACCCGTGTCCCCTGCATCGGCAGGCGGACTCCCAACCACTGCTCCACCAGGGAAGCCCAAAGTCTCTGTAATTTTGGTGCTATGTTCACTGGGTAGATATGAGGACCCTTTGCTCCTTACAAACTGTTCCTGAGTGAATGCTAAAGGAGTCTTAAAGCAAGCCCCTAGAATCAGCATGGACAAGCATAGATGACTGGAGGAAAATATCACAGACTAAAATGAGACGAATGCTGCACAGATGACAACGTGGGTGAGGAATAGGCCTGAGCACTCCCATTTCTGGCCATTTATAACTGGAGCAATGACACCAGTCACCACTGAGATGGACCACGGGTGATGAAGAAAAACTGCACCTGTATATAAGGCGCTGCTTCGGCAAACCTATAGGTAATTGATAAAAAGTGTTGTTATTCTTGTCAGATAGTTGTGTGTGTGTGTGTGTGTGTGTGTGTGTGTGTGTGTGTATCTAAAATCCTTGTAAATTCCATAGAGACATTTTCCTAGCAGAAATCCTTGCAATCACTGTGGTGTCTCCTGAACACACTATCATTTTTGGAGAAGAAAATCCATGCAGCGTATGTCCCAGAGCTGAACCCTGATGTGATAACTGCCCATCACCATGACTATGAGGACACAAACTGAGAAGGACTACATCCTGCTGAGGTTAACTTGACTTTCAGGGAGTCTCTGGGCTTAGCACACTTGTGTCAGCAGCTCTGTGGCCAAGCCAGTTCTCCAAGGGTGGTTTTCAATGGCACAGCCTCACATAATCTGCGTAGAAATTGTAAACTATCAGTGATCTGCAATTCCCTGAATCAACCTCACATCCCTGTTTGGACTAATACAATTTAAATTTCTTCATTAAGAAAAATAAACACTGTGGTATGTTTTGAGCTGTCCTCTTATACATTCTTCCAAACAAATTCTATCATCACCTTGAGATAAATGAGTTTTAAAACCCAGTTGCTGATCCAAACAACAATTACAGAAAGGGGGAGGGAGGCAGGAAGGAGTGTTAAATAGAACATCTAACTCAAGGGATTTTGTTGTTGTTTTGGTTTCGAAACTATTTTGTTGTTTTTAAACAATGCAGCATAGTTTAGGTCAGAGTGCACAAGATTGGAGGTCAGAAACTAGACCCTTCTCTGCTGTGTAAGGCTGAACCCTCAATTTCCTGAGTAACAAGAGGTTGCATCAACTAAGCTCTAACATTCATTTCACGTCTTGCTTTTGTGAGTTTATGCAGTGGAGCCAGTTGACCTGGGGTTGCTTCACAATCTCTGCCATTTATTAGCCTATAAGCTGTGCAAATTTGTCCTTCTCGAAAAAATAAATTATCCTCTGTCTCCTCATTTGTCAAATGGGTACAATAACAGTATATATCCCTCTTAGGGAGTTTGTGGAGATTAAATGAGTTTCTATACGTAAAGTGTTTAGGCAGCTCTGGCACTAGGAAGTACTCTATGCATATTAGCTATTGGTATTTACATTTTTATTATTATTCTGTCTTCATTGAGAAAAGCTAAACCAACATTTCTCACTGTAAGGGGAAAATGTAAGCTGAAGGCTGGGTGAAGATTCCTGTAGGCATGGGCTTGAGTAGCAAGCGAGGTTTTGGGGAGGGGCTTAAGTTTTACAATACTTGAATGATGGAGAAATGAATGCCCTTGAAACTCTGCAAAGGCTTTTGCCCCTTGACCCTCTTCCCAGTGAAGTCACTTCTTTCTGGATAAACAAGTCAGGTTCCATCCAGGGGAAGCACTCCAAGCGAAGCTTCCTTCTTTGTGTGTGACACGAGTCTGAAATAAGCATTTCAATTAGATTCATTAAGACAGTTATTACTTGGTAATTGAATAGCAACAGATTGTAAAGGAACACTTATTGAGGTCTAATAAGTATGTAGGAGAGAAACCTTCAGTAATTCCATCAGCTATGAACCAGTGTAATTAGATTCTTACTAACACATTCAAATTGAAGGGAATGTTGAGGCATATAATTGGCACTTAGGAAGACACCTGCATTATGTTAGGGTGCTTCCATATACATACTTATTAAGTGTTAGTTTAAGTTGTTAAATAGTGGACAGTAGTAGGTCAAGTGGTTAAGTAAGAATTAAATTCTTAAATGTATAAATAAATTAGGACCAGATCTATTTTAAAATATAAAATGCAACTTTACTGTGTCCATAAGTTTGCATCAATACACATAATATTTCAATGCTTCTCATTAAAATATTCAGGACTATGAATTGATTTTCTGAAGTATGATAGATTCATTCATTTGCAATCATTTTTTGAGCAACTACCGTTTGTAAAAAAGTACGTTTTTTTGACAATGGAGAGTTTCATAATGGAGATAAGGTAAATACTATATATGAAAAATCCATAGTTTGTGACACAAGCAAAGCATGCTGGGAGAACCAAAAAGGAAGAAAAAAAATTCTTTTCATAGTCTCTCCTTTTCATGGAAAACAATCCTCTTTGGGATTTCAATTTTCTACCACTTACATGATAGATAGTTCTACTTACAAATCAAAATACACACTTCAGAGGCAAGTCCTTATTCTTTATTTTTTTATTTTTTATTTTTCCGGTACGTGGGCCTCTCACTGTTGCGGCCTCTCCCATTGCGGAGCACAGGCTCCGGACACGCAGGCAGGCTCAGCGGCCATGGCTCACGGACCCAGCCGCTCTGCAGCATGTGGGATCTTCCCAGACCGGGGCTCGAACCCGTGTCCCCTGCATCGGCAGGCGGACTCTCAACCGCTGCGCCACCAGGGAAGCCCTCTTTATTATTTTTGATGTAAAATCATGGCCAGATGCTATGTGTATAGCGAGTTAAATTAAGTACTTAAAAAACCTCAGATAATTTCTTGTAATGAAAATGTATTTAATTTTTTGAGAAATTACATTTAATAAAATTATATTAAGAAACAAAATTCGGATAACCTAGTTTATCTTTCACTGAAACCATTCATAAGAAAGACTCATATCCCAGAAAATCTATAGGGAAACAAAATCTAAAATGACTGCACATGCGTGAACAACTCAGACCATATTTATAAGGCAGGAGGCTCACTTGACTGTTGACTGGTGCAAAAAAGTCTCACTTTTTTTTACCAAAGTCACTGAGAGGCAAAGAAAAGCCACCAACCCCAGAGAACCTTCAATATGGCAGAAGAGTAAGACGTGGAGATCACCTTCCTCCCCACAAATACATCAAAAATACATCTACATGTGGAAAAACTCCTACAGAACACCTACTGAACGCTGGCAGAAGACCTCAGACCTCGCAAAAGGCAAGAAACTCCCCACGTACCTGGGTAGAGCAAAAGAAAAGAGACAAACGAATAGGAATGGGACCTGCACCTCTGGGAGGGAGCCGTGAAGGAGGAAAAGTTTCCACACACCAGGAAGCCCCTTCACTGGCAGGGATTTGGGGGGTCGGGATGCTTTGGAGCCACCGAGGAGAGCGCAGCAACAGAGGTGCAGAGGGCAAAGCGTAGAGATTCCCGCACAGAGGATCGGTGCTGACCAGCACTCACCAGTCCGAGAGTCTTGTCTGCTCACCCGCCGGGGCGGGCGGGGCTGCGAGCTGAGGCTCGGGCTTGGGCTTCGGAGGTCGGATCCCAGGGAGAGGACTGGGGTTGGCTGTGTGAACACAGCCTGAAGGGGGCTGTGCACCACAGCGAGCCAGGAGGGAGTCCGGGGAAAAGTCTGGAACTGCCTAAGAAGCAAGAGACGATTGTTTCAGGTTGCGCTAGGAGAGGGGATTCACAGCACCGACTAAACGAGCTCCAGAGACGGGCGCAAGCCGCGGCTATCAGCATGGACACCAGAGACGGGCATGGAATGCTAAGGCTGCTGCAGCCGCCACCAAGAAGCCTGTGTGCAAGCACAGGTCACTATCCACACCTCCCCTCCCAGGAGCCTGTGCAACCTGCCACTGCCTGGGTCCCATGATCCAGGGACAGCATCCCCAGGAGAACACACAGCACGCCTCAGGCTGCTGCAACATCACGCTGGCCTCTGCCGCCACAGGCTCACACCACATTCCGTACCCCTCCCTCACCCCGGCCTGAGTGACCCAGAGCCCCCTAATCAGCCACTCCTTTAACCCTGTCCTGTCTGGGTGAAGAACAGACGCCAGAGGGCGAGCTACATACAGGGGGAGGGCGAGCTACATACAGGGGCAGGGCCAAATCCAAAGCTGAACCCCAGGGCTATGTGAACAAAGAGAAAGGGAAATATCTCCGTGCAGCCTAAGGGGCAGTGGATTAAAGCCTCACAATCAACTTCATGTAACCTGCATCTGTGGAATACCTGAATAGACAATGAATCATCCCAAAACAGGCGGTGGAATTTGGGAGCAACTGTAGGCTTGAGATTTGCTTTCTGCATCTAATTTGTTTCTAGTTTTATGCTTATCATAGTTTAGTATTTAGAGCTTATTATCATTGGGAGATTTGTTTTCTGATTTGGTTGCTCTCTTCCTTTTATATATATATCTTTTTCCTTTTTCTCTTTTTGTGTGTATGTGTATGCTATTTGTGTGATTTTGTCTGTATAAGTTTGCTTTTACCATTTGTCTTAGGGTTCTGTCTATCCTTTTTTTTAGTGTAGTTTTTAGCGCTTGTAATCATTGGTGGCTTTGTTTATTGGTTTGGCTGCTCTCTTCCTTTTTTTTAATTGCTTTTTTATTCTTTTATTTTAATAATTTATTTTTTATTTTAATAAGTTTATTTTTCTTTCTTTGTTTTTTTTTTTTCTTTTCTCCCTTTTCTTCTGAGCTGCATGGCTGACAGGACCTTGGTGCTCCAGCCGGGTGTCAGGCCTGAGCCTCTAATGTGGGAGAGCTGAGATCAGGACATTGGTCCACCAGGGACCTCCAGGACCTTCATAATATCAATTGATGAGAGCCCTCCCCAAGGTCTCCGTCTCAACACTAAGACCCAGCTCCACTCAACAACCAGCAATCTCCTGTGCTGGACACCCCATGCCAAACAACGAGCAAGACAAGAACACAAACCCACCCATTAGCAGAGAGGCTGCCTAAACTCATAATAAGGTCACAGACACCCCAAAACACACCACCAGATGTGCTGCCCACCAGAAAGACAAGATCCAGTCTCATCCACCAGAACACAGGCACCAGTCCCTTCCACCAGTAAGCCCACAAAACACACTGAACCAACCTCACTCACTGGAGGCAGACACCAAAAACAGTGGGAACTACAAACCTGCAGCCTGTGAAAAGGAGACCCCAAACACAGTAAGTGAAGCAAAATGAGAAGACAGAGAAACACACAGCAGATGAATGAGCAAGGCAAAAACCCACCAGACCTAACAAATGTAGAGGAAATAGGCAGTCTACCTGAAAAAGAATTCAGAATAATGATAGTAAAGATGATCCAAAATCTTGGAAAAAGAATGGAGAAAATACAGGAAACTTTTAACAATGACGTAGAAGAACTAAAGAGCAAACAAATAATGATGAACAACACAATAAATGAAATTAAAAATTCTCTAGAAGGAATCAATAGCAAAATAACTGAGGAGGAAGAATGGATAAGTGATCTGGAAGATAAAATAGTGGAAATAACTACTGCAGAGCAGAGTAAAGAAAAAAGAATGAAAAGAATTAAGGACAGTCTCAGAGACCTCTGGGACAACATTAAATGCACCAAAATTTGAATTATAGGGGTCCCAGAAGAAGAAAAGAAAAAGAAAGGGACTGAGAAAATATTTGAAGAAATTATAGTTGAAAACTTCCCTAATATGGGAAAGGAAATAGTCAAGTCTAGGAAGCACAGAGATTACCATACAGGATAAATCCAAGGAGAAACATGCCAAGACACATATTAATCAAACTATCAAAAATTAAATACAAAGGAAAAATATTAAAAGCAGCAAGGGAAAAGCAAAAAATAACATACAAGGGAATCCCCATAAGGTTAACAGCTGATCTTTCAGCAGAAACTCTGCAAGCCAGAAGGGTATGACAGGACATATTTAAAGTGATGAAATGGAAAAACCTACAACCAAGATTACTCTACTCAGCAAGGATCTCATTCAGATTTGATGGAGAAATTAAAACGTTTACAGACAAGCAAAAGCTAAGAGAATTCAGCACCGCCAAACTGGCTTTACAACAAATGCTAAAGAAACTTCTCTAGGTAGGAAACAAAAGAAAAGGAAAAGACCTACAATAACAAAAACAAAACAGTTAAGAAAATGGTAATAGGAACATACATATCAATAATTACCTTCAATGTAAATGGATTAAATGCTCCAAACAAAAGACATAGACTGGCTAAGTGGATACAAAAACAAGACCCATATATATACTGTCTACAAGAGACCCACTTCAGACCTTGGGACACATGTAGACTGAAACTGACGGGATGGAAAATGATATTCCATGCAAATGGAAATCAAAAGAAAGCTGGAGTAGCAATTCTCATATCAGAAAAAATAGACTTTAAAATAAAGACCATTATAAGAGATAAAGAAGGACACTACATAATGATCAAGGAATCAATCCCAGAAGAAGATATAACAATTGTAAATATTTACGCATCCAACATAGGAGCACCTCAATACATAAGGCAAATGCTAACAGCCATAAAAGGGAAAATTGACAGTAACACAATCATAGTAGGGGACTTTAACACCCCACTTTCACCAATGGACAGATCATCCAAAATAAGAACAAATGAGGAAACACAAGCTTTAAATGATACATAAACAAGATGGACTTAATTGATATTTATAGCACATTCCATCCAAAAACAACAGAATACACTTTCTTCTCAAATGCTCATGGAACATTCTCCAGGATACATCATATCTCGGGTCACAAAGCAAGCCTTGGTAAATTTAGGAAACTTGAAATTGTATCAAGTATCTTTTCCGAGCACAACGCTATGAAACGAGATATCAGTTACGGGAAAAAAATCTGTAAAAAATACAAACACATGGAGGCTAAACAATACACTACTAAATAACAAAAGATCACTGAAGAAATCAAAGAGGAAATAAAAAAATACCTAGAAACAAATAACAATGAAAACGCAATGACTCAAAACTTACGAGATGCAGCAAAAGCAGTTCTAACAGGGAAGTTTATGGCAATACAATCCAACCTCAAGAAACAAGCAACATCTCAAATAAACAACCTAACCTTACACCTAAAGCAACTAGAGTGAGAACAACAAAAAAACTCCAAAGTTAGCAGAAGGAAAGAAATCATAAAGATCAGATGAGAAATAAATGAAAAAGAAATGAAGGAAACATTAGCAAAGACCAATAAAACTAAAAGCTGGTTCTTTGAGAAGATAAACAAAATAGATAAACCATTAGCCAGACTCAGCAAGAAAAAAAGGGAGAAGACTCAAATCAATAGAATTAGAAAGGAAAAAGGAGAGGTAACAACTGACACTACAGAAATACAAAGAATCAGGAGAGATTACTACAAGCAACTATATGCCAATAAAATGGACAACCTGGAAGAAATGGACAAATTCTTAGAAAACACAACCTTCCAAGACTGAACGAGGAAGAAATAGAAAATATGAACAGACCAATCACAAGCACTGAAATTGAAACTGTGATTAAAAATCTTCCAGTAAACAAAAGCCCAGGACGAGACGCCTTCACAGGTGAATTCTATCAAACATTTAGAGAAGAGCTAACATCTATCCTTCTCAAACTCTTCCAAAATATAGCAGAGGGAGGAACACTCCCAAACTCATTCTACGAGGCCACCATCACCCTGATACCAAAACCAGATAAAGATGTCACAGAGAAAGAAAACTACAGACCAATATCACTGATGAATGTAGATGCAAAAATCCTCAAGAGAATACTAGCAAACAGAGTCCAACAGCACATTAAAAGGATCATACACCATGATCGAGTGGGGTTTATCCCAGGAATGCAAGTAATCTTCAATATACGCAAATCAATCAATGCGATACACCATATTAACCAAATGAACAATAAAAACCATATGATAATCTCAATAGATGCAGAAAAAGCTTTCAACACCCATTTATGATAAATACCATCCAGAAAGTAGGCATAGAGGGAACTCACCTCAACATAAAAAAGGCCATATATGACAAACCCACAGCCAACATCATTCTCAATGGTGAAAAATTGAAACCATTTCCACTAAGATCAGGAACAAGACAAGGTTGCCCACTCTTGCCACTATTATTCAACTTAGTTTTGGAGAGTTTTAGCCACAGCAATCAGAGACGAAAAAGAAATAAAAGGAATCCAGATTGGAAAAGAAGAAGTAAAATTGTCAGTGTTTGCAGATGACATGATACTCTGCATAGAGAATCCTAAAGATGCTTCCAGGAAACTACTAGAGCCAATCAACGATTTGGGTAAAGTAGCAGGGTACAAAATTAAGGCACAGAAATCTCTTGCATTCCTATACAGTAATGATGAAAAATCTGAAAGAGAAATGAAGGAAACCCTCCCATTTACCATTGCAACAAAAACATAAAATACCTAGGAATAAACCTATCTAAGGTGACAAAAGACCTGCATGCAGAAAACTGTAAGACACTGATGAAAGAAATTAAAGATGATACAGACAGATGGAGAGATATACCACGTTCTTGGACTGGAAGTATCAACATTGTCAAAATGACTATATTACCCCAAGCAATCTACAGATTCAATGCAATCTCTATCAAGCTACCAATGGCATTTTTCACAGAACTAGAACAAAAAACTTCACAATATGTATGGAAACACCAAAGACCCCGAATAGCCAAAGCAAGCTTGAGAAAGAAAAATGGAACTGGAGGAATCAGGCTCCTGGACTTCAGACTATACTACAAAGCTACAGTAGTCAAGACAGTATGGTACTGGCACAAAAATAGAAATATAGATCAATGGAACAGGATAGAAAGCTCAGAGATAAACCCACACACATATGGTCACCTTATCTTTGATAAAGGAGGCAAGAATATACAATGGAGAAAAGACAACCTCTTCAATAAGTGGTGCTGGGAAAACAGGACAGCTACATGGAACACTCCTTAACACCATACACAAAAATAAACTCAAAATGGATTAAAGACCTAAATGTAAGGCCAGAAACTAAAACTCTTAGAGGAAAACATAGGCAGAACACTGTATGACATAAATCACAGCAAGGTTCTTTTTGACCCACCTCCTAGAGAAAGGGAAATAAAAACAAAAACAAATGGGACCTAATGAAACTTAAAAGCTTTTGCACAACAAAGGAAACCATAAACAAGACGAACAGACAACCCTCAGAATGAGAGAAAATATTTGCAAACGAAGCAACTGACAAAGGATTTATCTCCAAAGTATACAAGCAGCTCATGCAGCTCAACATCAAAAAAACAAACAACCCAATCCAAAAATGGGCAGAAGACCTAAATAGACATTTCTCCAAAGAAGATATACGGATTGCCAACAAACACATGAAAGGATGTTCAATATTACAAATCATGAGAAAAATGCAAACCAAAACTACAATGAAATATCAACACATACTGGTCAGAATGGCCATCATCAAAAAGTCTACAAACAGTAAATGCTGGAGAAGGTGTGGAGAAAAGGGAATGCTCTTGCACTGTTGCTGGGAATGTAAATTGATACAGCCACTATACAGAACAGTATGGAGGTTCCTTAAAAAACTACAAATAGGGGTGGTGCAGTGGTTGAGAGTCCGCCTGCCGATGCAGGGGACACGGGTTCGTGCCCCGGTCCGGGAAGATCCCACATGCCGCGGAGCTGCTGGGCCCATGAGCCACGGCCGCTGAGCCTGCGTGTCCAGAGGCTGTGCTCTGCAACGGGAGAGGCCACAAGAGTGAGAGGCCCGCGTACCGAAAAAAAAAAAAAAGCACAAATAGAACTACCATATCACCCAGCAATGCCACTACTAGGCATATACCCAGAGAAAACCATAATTCAAAAAGAGTCATGTAGCACAATGTTCACTGCAGCACTATTTACAATAGCCAGGACATGGAAGCAACCTATGTGTCCATTGACAGAAGAATGTATAAAGAAGATGTGGCATATATATACAGTGGAATATTAGCCATAAAAAGAAATGAAATTGAGTTATTTGTAGTGAGGTGGATGGACCTAGAGTCTGTCATACAGAGTGAAGAAAGTCAGAAAGAAAAAAAAATACCATATATTAACACATATATATGGAATTAAAAAAAAATGGTTCTGAAGTACCTAGGGGTAGGACAGTAATAAATACGCAGATATAGATAATGGACTTGAGGACACAGGGAGGGGGAAGGGCAAGCTGGGACGAAGTGAGAGAGTGTCATGGACATATATACACTACCAAACGTAAAATAGGTAGCTAGTGGAAAGCAGCTGCATAGCACAGGGAGATCAGCTCAGCGCTTTGTGACCACCTAGAGGGGTGGGATAGGGAGGGTGGGAGGGAGACACAAGAGGGAGGAGATATGTGGTATATGTATACTTATAGCTGATTCACTTTGTTATGTAGCAGAAACAAACACACCCTTTTAAAGCAATTTTACTCCAATAAAGATGTTAAAAAATATATATACTGTGATAAACCATAATGGAAAAGAATATTAAAAAGAATATATATATGTATAACTGAGTCACTTTGCTGTACAGCAGAAATTAACATACCATTTTAAATCAACTGTATTTCAATAAAATTTTTTAAAAATAAATTAAAAAAAGGAAAAGCCACCAATCCCCCTCCACTCCCTGTATGCCAAAAAGTGGGATTTGACAATATCCATTTTTGATGATTTTCTAATTTATAAACCTTGCTAGGATGTGTACAGATTGCTAAAAGTTCTCATTGTTGACAACATTTTCCCTTCTCCTCTCTGTTTTAACTACCTATTTATCTAGCAAGGGACAGAAAGAAAAAAAAAAAGTCTTCTTTACTATTCTGGCACCATTTTGTTTTACTATCAAAGCCCTGGTAATATCACAATCTTTTATTTATAAATCCAACTCCTTATCCAGCAGACCAACCTCTCCCTGTTCCCTCTTTGTCACAGATACCATTGTCTCCCTCATCTTTCATGCTCACCATTACAGGCCTGCTTCTGACACTATCCTTTTCTCCCTGTCACTAAAAAATGGATGTCACTAAGCCTTGTCACTTTTCGCTACAACATCTCTTAACTGCATCTTAGCTCTCCATGTCTGTTAAATCTTTACCCATGTTTTATCCTCTGTAAAGACGTAAAACGGGCTTATGTGACAACCGGAAGGACTTATCTTGAAATATAAGGGAGAATTTCTTGACCATGAATCATTGTAAAAGGCTTTTATGAGTCTATTGTAATGTTTAAGGATGACAGACTCACCTCGGATGGGAACCAGTTAAAATTTTCTGTAACCCGACTTTATTCCTCTGCTTATTTGTGGTCGTGCTTCCCTCTCCCACGTGCAGCCCTCACTCTGCTACTTCCTCTAGCTCCTATTGCTGCCTTTATTATTTCTTCCTCAGCCAAGTGAACGGATTTCTCTATTGCTGATGCCTTAGGATTTCTTTACAAATTCCCATGAGCATCCCTCTGAAGAGTCACTTAAATGACCTTTACAATAGAAGCTAATCTTTATTAAGCACTTACTGTGCGCCAGACAATGTCATAAGCACTTTGGTTATATTATCTCATTTAACCCCATAACAACCATAGAAGTCAGATACTATTATTATCTCATTTTCCAAGTTGGGGAAATGAGATTTAAGTAAAACAACTTGTCCAAGATCACATGGCTAGTAAGTGGCTAGTAAGTGGTAAAACCAGGGAAATCTCCCTCTTAACTACCCACAGCCTAAAATTGTTAAATTTTAGGTTTGTTTCCAATAGGGCTGACATTTGCTGCTATATTCCAGTATGCCTCCCCTCTCCTTTCTTAATACCACCCAGATTTTAATGAAAAACAAAAAAGCCACTCACCCCCAAAGGGCCCCAGTATTTGTGAGAAACTGACCCACTCACAGTTTCAAATGGTGGACCCTTGTTGATGAAAACCAATCAAGGCATTCCATTTCCTGGGCCATATCATTTGTAAGCAGTGGGCACGTGACCTAAGTGTGTGAACCTCAAAATCCTTGCTTGGAAGGCCGGGATAGAAGTGCTCTCCCTGTTGCCAGATGTGAAAGCAGCAGCATGGAGCTCCATTTCCTCCTGGCGCCCGTCCTATGACCACAGAACCAGCCTTAGGATAAAGCTATCTATCATCTAGAAGGCAGAGTGGACACATTAGAAGAAACTGGTTGGACTGCTTCAAAGCCCACCTGACCTCTGGAGTTCTTGTTTTGCGGGCCGGATTGCTCAAGACAACTTGAATTGGGGTATTTTAAGGGTGGGAAGGTGACCCGTTTGCCCAGGACAGTCCAGGTTTATACCTGTTGTCCTGGACTAATTATTGGCAGTGCCTCCTTTCACTCTCAAAGTGTCCTAGTTTGGATAATAAATCATATGGTGACCCTCGTTTTTTCTATAACTTGAAACAACAAGTCCTAACTAACCCATTCAGTTCCTCCTCAGACTGGATTTCTTTCTACACATTTCGCAAATACTCCAAAACTTGATGTGAGAGGATCAGAAAATAGAGATCCCCTGATAAATGGGACACGGTAATTTTGACACATTAAATTCCTGAACCCTCCTTGCTGCTAGCCAGCTAAGAAAAGGTCTCTTCAGGCCCAGATCTAATGAAAGGGCCATTTGGGGATCCAGTAAGTTACTGCTGCTGTAAACTGCACCCAGACTCAGCTGATCACTGATCCTGAGGTCAGTGACATGAATCTAGAAGCACTTCCCCCACATTCATTTGTCAGCAGGTAAAGATTAGGCTGTGTCTTGCTGCTCTATAAACAGTCAAATAGAAAGAACTATGCATCTCTGAGCATCACACTGATGCCCTGGCACAGCACATCAATGCCAACACCCCGGGAACCAGATTGCAAAGGTGTTCTTGGCATGTGACTCAGAGCTAGAGCAACATACTGAGCGAGCTACAGATTCCAGCTACGAATGCTAATTTTAGCATTTTCTCTTTAGTGAAAGAGAAAATGAGGAGAAAATCACTCTAACGGAGAATAATAATTGGGAACATTTGGATTTATATCATGAAATGCAGTGCAGGCCTCAGGACTTGAGGTTTGGTGAAGAGAAAACATAATGATTACAAAGTAAAAATAAGGAAGGATTCAAGCACCCTAATTATTCATGTACTTTACACCCTTGAACATTTTCTTTCCTCTCAAATACTAAGAAGAAAAATTTTAAAAATATTTGCTTTTTTTCTGCAGTTTCATGTCCACCTCGGACAGAGGATGGGTCTCCAATTCTTTGAGGATCTCTCTTTGCATATATGTATCTGAAGGTCCCAGAGGGTCTGCAGCCAGTGGAAAGGAGTCTAGTGAGGAGGGACAGACAAGGGGCAGGGCCAAGGTCTTGAAAGGTAATGGAGTTCTGAACACAGCTCAGATGCTCCTATAGAATTTTTCCTTATCCAGGGATCCAGGAATCTATTGCTGCATAACAGAATATTCCCCATCTTGAAAACAATGACTAGGGGCTTCCCTGGTGGCACAGTGGTTAAGAATCTGTCTGCCAATGCAGGGGACATGGGTTTGATCTGGTCCAGGAAGATCCCACATGCCGCGGAGCAGCTAAGCCCGTGTACCACAACTACTGAGCCCGTGTGCCACAACTACTGAAGCCCACGCGCCTAGAGCCCGAGCTCTGCAACAAGAGAAGCCACCGCAGTGAGAAGCCCGTGCATCACAACAAAGAGTAGCCCCCGCTCGCCACAACTAGAGAAAGCCCGTGCGCAGCAACGAAGACCCAACGCAGCCATAAATAAATAAATAAATTTCTAAAAATAAACAATGACCATTTTTATATAGGTCAGGAATTGGTCGGTTCCTCTGCCACGTGTCGAGTTGACTGGGGTCACTTCATGACATTCAGCTGGTGACTGGCTTCCCCTGGAGGGGCCAGAGTCTTCGGCTGCATGCCTGGGGCCTTGGCCGGCATGGCTGGAAGGCTGGACTCAGCTGGACCCTTTCCCTTTCCGTGGAGTCTTAGGGCCTCTGCACATAGTTTCTCAAGCAAGGTAGTCAGATTTCTTATACGCTGGGGCCAGGTTCCAAGAGGTCAAGGAAGAGGCTCCCAGCCCTCGTAAAAGCCAGGGCCAGATCCAGCGTAGATTCACTTCCATGGTACTCATTCTCCTAGTCACACACAGGCCAGCCAGAGTCACGGGGAGGGGTGGGCAGAGAACAGATAGGTCCCACTTCTCCTAGGGAAGCCTGTCAAAGAATTTACCCCCATCTCAATTTAGTCATATCCAGTTACACTAGCAGTGCGTGTGTGTGTGTGTGTGTGTGTGTGTGTGTGTGTGTGTGTTTATACTTTGAAAGAATATATCCCTAAGTACTTGAGGGCTGCTCGTGTAATCTTGCTCTGGGAACCTTACTCCCTTTCAAACTGAAAATGAAGTCATTTTCTACCTTTGACTTCAAAAGTAAGCACGTCTGGCACTCACTTCAACCTCAGACAGGTGAAGGCAGTACTCGCTGCTGTAGGGATGCAGGCAGATTTCCACCTTCGGAGCCGTGTCTCTGAGGAATGGCTAGCCTGGGGGCTCCTGATCTAGGCTCACACCCACCAGGCTGGGAGGAGGAAGGAGCTGGATCACTAATTGCTGTGATATTTTGAGGCTGAAGTTCTGCAGGAAATCCTGTCTTCCACCCTCAACTTTCCCAGCCCCACCCTCAGCTTCTGACTTTGCAGGAGCAGTGATAAGGATCTCTGGCACCTGGTCAGGAGTTCCACCTTCCCTGACATGGAGAACAGTTGATTTTCAATTCCTGCAGGATTCAGGCAATAGCAACAGAGACAGCAGCTGTATTCTAGAATCAGAATGGTCCCTCCCCAAAAACAACAAGGCAGGGTTGCAGAGTGTTGCAGAGGAGTGTCCATGAAACAGAGTAGAAGTTTAGAAAGCAGCAGTGATGAGCCATAACAAGACCAATTACCCTGGGGGTAGAGTGGCTTGGGGTGTGCAGTTAAATATGAAAGGGGCTTGGAGCCATTACGATTTGTGTATTAAAACTCAATTTGTGCTTATTGGCTGGTGAAGCCTGAGAGGGGCACATTATATAGATAGGATTTTTTTTTTTAATGAAGAAACAGAGCTAAAATAAAACATCGGTTAGCTACTGACAGCCGACTTAGCAAAAGGAAAGGTGAAAACAATGGAAGAGTGATGCAAAATAATCTTCTTTATTCTGCTCCATCTACCTTACTTCTGCACTTACGGAGTCTGTATTTCGGTCCCAGTGGGAAGAGGTGAGTAGTACGTACTCCCGAGCTCCAGTTACAGGCTTTTGTAGAGGTCCTCAGGGCATCCACAAAATAGTCCTGTTTCAGTCTGGAAGCTGAGGCTGAGCATCCCGATCTTTTTTCCCTTTGGGTTATAAGTGCTTAAACTGTAAACCGGAATCTTGAGATGCATGGACATCCTTAGTGGAAGCAACATTTGTAATCATCTTGTGCAAGTTCCTTCCTTCAACTTATTTCTCAGAAATGTGAATACAGCATTTCACCATCAATGGTACTATTAAGCAGGGAAGAAATTATTGAAGCAAAAGAAGCTATTCGATGATCTTACTTAAACTCCAGCGTGAATTGTAGTGTAACTCAGCATCCCTTAATGAGGTGAAAACTTTTAATAAGTCATAGATTCCAGTGTGTTTAAAGCAATGCTATGTTTATTTTTTTCTTTTCTTTCCTTTCTACTTTATAAAAATGATTATTTTCATAAATGTAAAAATAATCTGTAATATTTAGATCTACTATTTAAGGACAACAGCTATAGCACTGAGAAGAGAATAAATTGTTTAAATTAAAAGTGATCTTTAAAAAAATGATCTTATTGATTAAATGTTCCAAGGTAAGAAAGGACACGTTGAGAAACTGCAAGTATGTGTAGCTGTGTGTATCTGTATACAATGTGTATGTAAATATATGTATCTATATTTTATATGTGAAAGAAAAATATTAATAATCAATTTAACCACCTCTTTTATGAGACTAAATCTCTCAGATAACATGATGAAAAGTTAAACCATCTTTTGAAAAGAAAATAAAAACTAAGGAAAATAAAAGACCACGAGTCATTGTGTAGATAGAAGTTGAACATATAGACCATCCCTAAATCAGTAAATAAATTTACCACCTTTAGGAGATATAATTGACATACAACACTGTGTAAGTTTAAGGTTTACAATGTGGTGATTTGATACATGTATATATTGTGAAATGATTACCACATTAAGGTTAGTTAACACATCCATCACCTCACATAATTGCCATTTCTGTGTGTGTGTGTGTGTGTGTGTGTGGTGAGAACATTCTACAAAACCTTCCATAAAATATGCCATATCCACCTGATGTGGTTTTAGAACGATCCATCCTCCTGAATGACATGAGATCCACCGGAGCTGGAGCTTATCTCAGCCATGGGTACAGCGAGACACCGAGACCAGCTTCATAGGTAAGTTCTTCCACCGCCACGTGCAGGTGGGCTGAGGGACTCCCTCTGTGAAACAGTGCACCCCTTTTGCAGCTGTAAACCCCAGGTAACTCTCCGCAGGGCTGCTGCCTGGAGGGACTTAATGAGCCTCCCCTGCGCTCCCCCGGGCTCAAGTGGAGGGCGTTGGCAGAGAAGTGGGGAGTGGGTGTAAGGTCATAGGATAGAAATCAGTGTCGTCTACTCTGCCACAGCACTGAGACTGGAGGCTGTGAGAGTGCTGGAATGAGGAGTGGGAAAGACACGTGTGCTAGGACCCAGCCACAGAAGCAGAGTCCACAGACCAGAGGGTTTGGCATCACCTGGGAGTTGGTTCAGAGCTGCAGACTGAGGACAAATCACCTGGGGCTCTGGTTCAGCATGAGCTCTGATTGGGTAGGTGTGGGGTGAGCCCTGAGATACTGCACTTCTCCCGGGGACACTACTAATACTGCTGCTCCTTCAACAAGAGTGGTTCTGGGGCACCTGGTAATTTCAGTGCAGTTCCTCTCTGTTTTCAAGCAAGTGCTTTTAAAATTGGAAAATGTATGGGCTTCCCTGGTGGCGCAGCAGTTGAGAGTCCGCCTGCCGATGCAGGGGACACGGGTTCCTGCCCTGGTCCACGAAGATCCCACATGCCGCGGAGCGGCTGGGCCCGTGAGCCATGGCAGCTGAGCCTGCGCGTCCGGAGCCTGTGCTCCGCAACAGGAGAGGCCACAACAGTGAGAGGCCCACGTACCGCAAAAAAAAAAAAAAAAAATTGGAAAATATGATTAGGTATTCCCATGAAATCGATCTCATTATTCTAGGGACTAAAAATACAATTCCAGGGCACAGAGAGTATGGCAAGGGGGCTTGATAGTGGAGGGAGCGGTACGTGCAGAGGAGAGACTTAGTTACTCTAGATCCAGCAGTTTGTACATAAATATTTGGGCACCTGTTTCTAGTCGCCAAGTCTATGCATCTCTCAGGTGCTCTTTGTGTTTATATTGTTCTTATTATTTATTATCATTATTACAGCAGCACAGTAATTAAGAGAATGTGGAGGGTAGTTTAGAAAGATGACTCCCCTGTTTGCTATTTGCATGACCTTGGACAAGTCTCTTACCCTCTCTGAGCTTCAGTTTTTTCATTTGTAAAATGGCAATAATAATTATGCCTCTCTCACTGACTTGTGAGAATGAACTGGAGTTAAAGACATTATGAGTTAAAGAATAATGATCTATTCAGATGTTAATTGTCGATACTGCTCTTATCAGCGATTACACTGCATGGACCCAGTTGTCCTGGAGTGTGCTTAGGTGCCTTTTCCTTGGGCAACAATGGGAAATTAAATCCCTTCTGTTAAAATATGAATTCTACACACCAGTCAGAACTGGGGAATTATTGGAATAAACTAAGCAATTTGCCTGAGTCAAAGAGGGAATTACTTCTAAGGACTCAGAGTGCCTCTGAGAATAAATATCTATGCCCTTGGGGCTCTGTGGAAGGGTCTGCCTGGGTTTGGGTGACGGCCATGCTTTTTGTCCCTCATCAACCAGTGAGGCCACAGGCAGACTCTCCTTCATTGGCCTAATAGCTGGAGCCCAGTTCATGAAACTTGCCTGATGGTGAAGTCCCATGCTGTGTTGCTGCTTCACGTGAAAATAAATGTTGCAGTCAGAAGAGGACAGGAAAGAATATTTAGGAACTGGTGAGAAAGTGAAGACTCCCAGCTCAGAGAGATTTCATCACTTTTTCCTATTGCTCGTTAAACTTTGGAATGGAAGGGAGGAAGGGCAGGGAGCTCAGATCTGAATAAAAGTATTCTATGAGTCAGTTCTAGATGTTGTTAGCCTATTTAATTTTCACAACATTATGGGTTAGATAAAATTTCCACTGTTTCAGAGTTGAGTAGACTAAAGCTCAGAGAGGTTAAATTGCATGTTTGTCTAAGCTCACACAGCTCACAAAGGATGGAGTTGACACACAAACCCAGGTCTGGCCAGACTCCAAACCCCAGAGTTCTTCCATCCGATCTCACTGCTTCCTGAAAAAGACAGTTCGGGAGATGTTAATGTTACTCCACAAATGGTGTCAACACAGTTTGTCTAAAGAATTTCTTTCTTTAAGACAATTGTTCTCAAACTTCAGCAGGCATCAGATTCTCCTACAGATCTTGTTAAAACATAAGTTGCTGGGCTCACCCCCAGTTTCTGAATCAGTCTGACTGAGGTGAGGCCAGAGTGTTTGCCTTTCTAACAAGCTCCCAAGGGATCCCGATGCTGCTGGTCCGAGGACCACACTTTGAGAACCGCTGACTTACGGCAGTGGTTCTCAAACTTAGCTGCACATCAAAATCACGTAGGGGGTTTAAGAATCCCAGTGCCCAACCTGCACCCCATACCAACTACATCAGAATTTGGGGGGTGGGGGGTTGGGACCAAGGCATCAGTGTTTTTAAAAAACCCTCCAGGTGATTCAAATGCCCAGGCAAGTTTGAGAGCTTGTATCTAAAGGTACTGATATGATGAGCCAGTCAGGGATGTGGCTGTGGAATGGGCAGCCCTGAGCATTTCTGGAATGCCAGTGGGTTGTTGTTCTTACAGTTACAGGATAGGGAGGGGAAGAGGAACTGAATTGTTGGTTTTTTGTTCTGTTTTGTTTTTTCCCAGCATTGGTGGGGAACTCCTTGGTGGAGAAACCCACTCAAAATCCACAAATGCGAAGGTCAATAAGGAGTGTCTCCACTCTTGTCATGTTTTCTGTTTTCTATTCCATGTCAGAGAAGACCAGTAGCCTGCTTATTCTCTCCAGCCTCTGTGAGTTCCTTCTTTGCTCTCCTGCTTTCAGGACTAGAGCCTGTGATTTAGAAGAAACAGAATGCAAATCAAACCTAACTACGGGCTACAACTCTTAAAATAAAAGTAAGCTAATCTGATTATGCTGATGCCACGCAGTGCAGTGTGACAACACCCTGAACCTTGTGGTATATTTAGAATCATAAACTTTTTTTTTTTTTCCTAGTCCCGCAAGCATTCATGGCTACACTGCTTCCCTGCTTTTTTTTTTTTTTTTTTTTTTTTTTTTTTTGTGGTACGCGGGCCTCTCTCTGTTGTGGTCTCTCCCGTTGCGGAGCACAGGCTCCGGATGCGCAGGCTCAGCGGCCATAGCTCATGGGCCTAGCCACTCCGCGGCCATGGCTCATGGGCCCAGCCGCTCCGCGACATGTGGTATCTTCACGGACCGGGGCACGAGCCCGTGTCCCCTGCATTGGCAGGCGGACTCTCAACCACTGTGCCACCAGGGAAGCCCCTATCTTCCCTGCTTCTTGACCCATGTATTAGAAGCTTATGGGTTCTTAATTTTGAATAAATGAGATATTGATTTGTTTTGCAAAATACTCTAGCAGGTAAACGTTAATTGACTGTTCCTAAAGACCCAGGTTATAAAAAAGCCATCAGACCCCACAATTACACTCTGATTTTTTTTTCCTTCTAACTTCAGGAGACATTAAAAAGCATTCTCGCCAACATGGCCTCCTTCAGAATTGTTCAGGAGCCTTAAGAACAGAAGCAGGTGCAAACTATTATATATAAGATGGATAAACAACAGGGTCCTACTGTATAGCACAGGGAACTAAATTCAATGTCCCATGATAAACCATATTGAAAAAGAATATGACAAAAAAAAAAAAAAATATATATATATATATATATATCTGAATCACAGCAGAAATTTACGCAACACTGTAAACCAACTATACTCTTCAATAAAATAAATTTAAAAAAAAGAACAGAAGTTTCCATTACTCTCAGAGGAGTTGTCCCATGGAACTCTGACCTCCGGAATCCTGTCATCTCCAGAGTGAATTTTCATCTCAGGCATTCAGCTTGGCTTGGGGTCTCAGGTCTGTTCAGGAGCACACATCGGGGAAGGGGGAAATGCAGCAATTTTCTAGGGAATGTAGGAGTCAAGTGCTTTCTGCTGATCAAGGAAAAAGTGAGGTCTCTGAATGTAAAGGGATTACTAGTGTCTTGGGGCCAGCCCACTTGAGCAGGATGTCTATGAGATAACCATAAAATCACATCCTTGCTCTGCAGCTTACTGAACTGGCTTGCTGGTTGACAGCACAGAAGGGAGATGGAGGAGGGGGCAGGGTTGGAAGGTAGGAAGAATCATCTGAACATTATATTCCAGAGTGTGCAACTGTATCTTTCTGCCAGATAATTAAACATTAACCTGTGTCACTAAAATTTAAACATGTGACTAATAAACGAATGCATGAGGCCATCAGGCTAAACAGGAAAGCCAATTTGTAGTTGCATCCTTCATCCTGGGGCTATACTTTCGGGTTTTGAGGCATGGACCGAAATGTTCATTTTTCAAAATACGGCAAAACTCAGGACTTGATGCCACCAATAAGGACTAAACAGATTATGTATACGAACCTTCAGGAGGTCTCACATTCACACTGCAGTAATGTTCTAAGTGGCCCTCAAGCCATTCCCAACCAAGCGCTCTCTAGATATCCTGAACAGATAAATGCCGGCATTTGGTGGTGGGGTAAACCTAATTGTATAATTACTGCTTCCTTAATTTGATTACAGTTTTCCCCCAGTTTGGCCTACCTGCTGTAATAGTGGTTTTCCTGTCAAAGGAATTACTTCATACCGTGCAAAGATGCAGTCTGAGCGGCATATGGTGCTATGCAAATCAACAAGGATGATGCACATCACCTCAAGCAGAATCTAAATGAGGTGACATAGGCTGATCTCATTAAGCCAGCGAAACCCAATTCAACAAATCACCAAGTAATTACCGTGCCATGGTAGGCAAAGCTGATCTGATTGTCTTTGTTTTCTCTAAACACGTATATACACATGCCGTTTTATTTATTTGTTTTGGGGAAAATGATAGCTGCTGGTGGGGAAAAGAAAAAGCAAGCATACAGTGTACAAAGAGCTAAGTAAGAAATAGCCTCTAACAGAGGCAGCAGGGAATTTTAGGGACCATAATTCCAGAGATTCACATACAGATAGAAGGAGGTTGGGAGACAAGTTTCACAAAAATGAAGTTACTACACAAGCTATTTGTATTAAATGTTTTAAGTTTAATTTTTATAAATGTTAGACTATAACCAAATATAATGCAACGAAACATTGATCTTTAGATAACATTTTTTAACATTTCTAAAAGATGCCTAAAATTTGAAAGTGAAGATTATGGATAACATGAAGAGACAAAATCATTTAAAAGGGGGAAAAACTCCCTATTTTAACTTTAAACAGTGTTTATTGATGTTTTATTATAAATTATAAGGAAATTAGCATCCTACTCTTTCTCTCCATCTCATGATTATTATTATTATGTTATTCAGTCTGGTGAGGTCTCTGGCGACAGTAAAACAAAAACTCACCCTGTGCCTAAATATTTGTTATAAATGCTAACTGTTAAATGAAATTCTCTTTATCTTCCTACCCTGATAAATATACCTTCATAATACCAAACTGAAAAATATGTAAAACTATAGTTTTTTTATATGGCTAAAAGTTGGGAACTATCATAGATGAGTGAATATAATTATTTTTGCTCCTACTGATGTGTTTTGATGTATAAATGAGTAATAAGAGACATACGTAACTTACAAAGTATTATGTATTTATTTTTTGTACTTAAGCCAAATCACATTATATTTATATAGTTGAGATTTTCATATAAGTTGTATTATATTGACAGTAGTGAGACAAAGAATTAAACACAAAATGTAGTTTCATATAATATGTGAATATGTTTGGACCAAAAATGTAAATTAAGGTAAACATAAACATAAAACAATCAAAATTATTTTTCATGTGGATTTTTCACATGAGTGCTCAACTGTAGTTTATCATTAAATGTTGTTATGGAGAAGTTTAAGGTCACTTAGATTTCTTTTTTCTTGTAATTATGATTTGCTCGGATGCCACAAGATTCTTTTTTTAAACTTTATCACTGAGTTACTTTGATGTAGATCACTTTTTATCAGTTTTTCTGCTGACACAGTATGCTATTTTGTACAGCCTGACACACAGTAAATGCCATATTTAACTATTACTGCTAACGTTTCAATAAAATTTTTTAAATTATATCTCTGAATATTTTAAGACTCCATTTGTTTTGTATCACATATGAGAGGCTATATAGCATAGCAGTTGAGAACATTTGAGACTTCAGGTTTCAAATCTCAGCTCTGCGGCCTACCTCCTAAGTGACTTTGGATAAGTTACTTAACCTCTTTGGGCCTTGTTGTCCTCACCTATTGTGTTAGTCTGTTTGGGCTGCCATAACAAAATACCATAGACTAGGTGACTTGGACAACAGAAATTCACAGTTCTGGAGACTGCAAGTCTGAGATCAGAGTGCCAGGAAGGTTGGGTTCTCATCAGCATCTTCTTTCTGGCTTTCAGATGGCTGTCTTCTCATTGTGTGCTCACATGGTGGAGAGAGAGAGAGAGAGCTCTCTGGGGTCTCTTCTTAATGGATAGTAATGCATTAAGGGCCTCAGCCTCATGACCTCATTTAACCTTAATTAATCCCTTACAGGCTTCATCTCCAAATACAGCCACACTAGGTACAGGTGGGGGTAGGGTTTCAACATGTAAATTTGGTGAGGGGGGCACAGGTGTTCAGTCCATAACACCCATGAACTGGAGACCTACTTTATACAGCTTTTATAAAGATTAAATGAGGTAATAAAAGCCTTAGAAAATGCCTGACATTTAGTAAGTACAATATAAATATTAGCTATTATTATTATTCAGGAACACCAGCCATGTATATGTAATATATATAATAAACAGCTATCTTATACATATGCATGTGTATCTATATACATATATATGTATGATTACCTTTTGTCTGCATTTTGTATTTTTCATTTTATTGATAACACTTTATTTTTTTAAATTATATTGTGATTTTAAAGTGATAATTCCCTCAGGCCTGTTATCCATGCCTCTAACAATGTTTGCATTCAATTTCCTTTCGCTGTTTGTATTTTCTTTATGTGACTTTCTTCTTTGCAATAGTTTGACTTCCTCTCCCATTTCTTTTCTGTGCTCGGCCAGGTCACTTTTCAACTTTTCAGCTGTCTTACCATCTTTTCTTTGATCTTCCTTTTTTCTGCAGGTTTTCTTTTTCTTCCAGAAGAACTATGCCATCTTATATTTCTCTAAGACTCTAAGAGACTATCTTGTGAACTCTTCTGTTTCCTGTAGTAATGAATTGATTTGTACTTACTGGTTGCAAATGATAGACACTCAAACTAGCTTAGTGTAAAAGTGAATTTATTTGTTCATATCACAGAGAAGTCCAAAGGCAATGCAGTTTTAGGATCATCTAGGATCTCACCTGATGTCTTCAACTCTCCATCTATTGGTTAAGCTCTCTACAAGTGATTGCCCTGACAGCTGCTGCCAACTCAAGACATATTCTACTGTTTAGCAGCACAGCTAAGAAAAGAGCATTTGGGCTTCCCTGGTGGCGCAGTGCTTGAGAGTCCGCCTGCCGATGCGGGAGACGCGGGTTCGTGCCCCGTCTCGGGAGGATCCCACGTGCCGCGGAGCGGCTGGGCCACTGAGCCGTGGCCGCTGGGCCTGCGCGTCCGGAGCCTGTGCTCCGCAAATGGGAGAGGCCACAACAGTGAGAGGCCCGCATAACGCAAGGAAAAAAAAAAAAAAAAAAAAAAGAAAAGACCATTTTTTTTCCTCCGAGCACTGGCAGAGAAGTTCCAGGGAAGACTGATTGGCCCAGATTCGACCACATGCCCATCCTTGAAGCTATCAGTCCTGTCTCATAAATATTTATTCTGATTGGCCAGGTTTGGATCACATATCTCTGGCAGGAAAAGTGAGAGAGAATGATTGGTAATCACATCAGAGCACATGAAAAGGGTATTCTTATTAAATTTAGAAGGAATGTTGACCATCTGCCTTTGCTTGTGTTCCTTCCTCCCTTTCGCACCATGAGAATGAACGCATGAGGTCTATGCTCTTTCTCTTCTAAGGATACTCTTTAAATGGAGCTGTTTCTATTGTGGTCAGCTGGAATATTACCTAGAGGGGCAGGAGGAGTGAATTAGCCAAATTCATGGTTTTAGTTAGGGTGTGCTACCTTTTTTTTTTTTTTTTTTTCGGTACGCGGGTGTCTCACTGCTGTGGCCTCTCCCATTGCAGAGCACAGGCTCCGGGTGCGCAGGCTAAGTGGCCGTGGCTCACGGGCCCAGCCGCTCCACGGCATGTGGGATCCTCCCGGACCGGGGCACAAACCCACGTTCCCTGCAGCGGCAGGTGGACTCTCAACCACTGCGCCACCAGGGAAGCCCCAAGGGTGTGCTATCTTAATCATGCTCTCACTAAATCTGCTACATCTCCCTAGGGGTAATTCACCCCCCAGTTTTCATTTCCCATTTTCTGGGAAAGCAAGAAGTCAATCAGGTTCACAGTAATACCACTTAAGTCTCTAGACTCTCCATGGGACTATTGCTTCCCTTCATTTTTCATCTGAGTGTAACTGCAATAGTTTTCCTTGCATATCAGACCTACAGTGCCTGTCTGAACAGGTTTTCCTTTATATCTACCTGTCATTTTGATGAGGAATAAACCTACAGAACATTCCCCTGTTATTTTGCTGGCCCATCCAGGCCACTAGATCATTGGATAGACCTTTTAAGATTGTGACAAATTTAAAGAAATCCATATCCTTCCTATAGTCTAAAGTAATATGTATTGGTTCTCAGGGTCCTCCTACATTTTATCCCAAATTTCATTGTATTAGGCAATACATTAGATGTCTGCTGCTGTGTAACAAATTACCCCCAAACTTAGAGGCTTAAAACAATAAACATTTATCATCCATAGTATTTTGGGGTCGGGAATTTGAGAGTGGCTAAGGGTGTCTCATGAGGTGGCAGTCAAGATATCTGCTGGGAGTGCAGTCATTTGAAGTCCTGATGGAGCCAGAGGATCCACTACCAAGATGATTTATTCACGTGGGTGTTGGCAGGAGACGTTAGGTCTTAACCACACTGGTCTAGCCTAGGCTGCCTGAATCCTCGTGATGCAACAGCTGGCTTCCCACCGTGCCAGTGATCCAAGAACACACTCTGGGAACCACACTGTCTTTTATGACCCAGCCTCAGAAATCACACTCCATCCTTTCTGCAGTATCGTAACGGTTACAAATGTCAGCCCTATTCTTTGTGGGAGGGGTCTCTAACACAGACGTGAATACTGGGGCCATCTTGGGGTTGGCTACAACTGGCAGATATTACTCCTGGTTAAATAACAGAAATGGCTTCAGGGCTTTGCTCTGCCACTTAACAGCCATGTGACATTTTTGTTACTAGCGAATGGGCAGAAAATACCATCCAAATTTGGAGATAAGTGCAATGCATATCGTGGAGATGCCTGAAGCAAGTTTAATGTCAATGCTGTACCAGTTTGCAGATTCCCAACAGAGTCTAAGAATATCCAAATTTGGAGTTACATTCATCACGTTTCCCTGTAAGCAGAAGGGAAACTAGAGTCTTATGTGAGGCAGCACTCCCTCTTTCCCCCTGCAAACCTAATCAGGTGGGCATATTGAGAAGCTGCACTCTCATTCCCCAAGCCACTGGCTGAAGGGACACTTTCCTGTCTACACGGGTTACTTCCCCTTCAGAACTGGGGTTCTGGGCACCACCCGTCAGTCTCAAGTTCAGATAAAGTTCACTTTGACCCCGTATCTGGCCCGCACATACCAGTCTCAGGAAGGGTCGGCCACGGGCACAATTCTGAATCCTCCTTTCTCAGCACCTTCTCCTCCCTGAGCGCCCAACTCCCTCCCAGCATGTGCCTCTTCTGTTTTCTTTCCTCCAGGTCTTGTTTTCAGCTAGCTGTCATTTAGTTGTCAACAAATTTCTGGAGGTAATACCTGACGGATTATTCTTATCTCGTTCGGGGGGCATGACATTTTAATAGGGCTTACTTAAGGCCAAGACATCTTCAATACCCAAAGGAATACATCCTAAACAGTGGCTTTTAAGCACGGTGACTAAAAAGGGTGCTGGATAGGATCAGAGAGAGATTTTGTGGTTGAGAGGTCCTAATATTTGCTCTTCAAATCACTGCTCATAGGGCAAGTGTGCTTTGGGAGTTCAGTCTTCAGTCCCTTCTCTCCTACCTCACCTTCTGGGCTTAATTTCTACACCTGGGGCCCCCACACCATTTCTCGCCTGGAGTCCCTTCCAGCACTCCTGTGCAGCTACTCAGATTCCCTTGTGCCTTCAGCTGAAAAGTGCCATTCCTTCCCCTCTCTCTGTCTTCATTCAGGCTGTGCATATGGTGGGGGTGTCTTCCTTACCCTTCTTCGTCCTCCCTTTAATGAATTTCAAAATCTGATTCAGCCTCTAAGTTCCAACATAAATAGGCCCTCCTCTGAAAAGACTCCCCCTAAATTCCCCAGGTCGATTTTATGGTATCTGATTCCCAGGAACCCCCCCGGAACCTCTGTGTACTTCAAAATGGAGCACATGCTGTAAAGTGCTTAGTGCATTGTGCCTTCCTGGAGGGAACCACTGAGTCCTAGTCAACTTGGTATGTTTGGCTCCCAGCACAAGCTTTGGCGTTTTGGTGCCCAATAGAAGCCTCACTGGTTTGTCGTTGTTGTTGTCTGTTTGTTTTTTTTCAACGCTACTTACAGTTTCTGCCATGAACTAACTCTGTGCTCTTGGTTAAATCATTTCCATTTCTCTGGGCCTCAGTTTCCTCCACTTTAAAGTGAGGAAGTTGGGCAAGAATTATCCTAAAGCTTTTCCCATCAATAAAACGTTGTACCACAGCATCACGGCTCAAGCTCTCCAAAACAAAGAATTAATATTTTCTTCACAGTATGAGAAGAATGTGTTTGTTTTTTAGAGACCTTCTGACAAATACATTTTAGAGACCTTTGTGCAAATAAATTAACATTGCCATCTCATTTGGAACCACAAGTTCACATACCAAAGAGAACTGAGACGGGGCACGAGAAAAACACTTCCAATTTATCAAAGTAGGAGTGTACCACTCCCCATTTTTATTCCATGAGTACTAGCCATTGTTCTCCTGTCACTCTGCAGAATGGGAAAGTTCTGGACGGCTTCTCTGAGGAGCGTGAGGGTCAAGGATGGCTGCCAAGGCATCAAGAGATACCATCACACCTGTCCTTCTTGTTGACTTTGCTTAGATCATTACAATTGAAATGCAGGAGAAACCCTAAAGGAAATGTGAAGCTGAGAGGGACCTAGCTCTCTGACCATGACCACATGGTCAGAAAAGAAAAACACATTCCTCTGATGGTTTCACTTGATTGCCTCTTCTGTCCAGCCTTGAAGGGTCTGAGCAAACGCCCATGTTCAAGGGAATGACAATGGACCAGACTTTTTCTCTCTGCCTTGTTAAACCTTCTTGTCTCTCCTGAATCCACACTCTGCTCCTGCAGCAGATGCTATGGGGTGGGAGTGGGGGGCAGTGGCCTGGGCCCAGATCCCCTTAACCAGCTGGTGCCCCGATCCCGCTTACTGTGTTAATGACCCATAGCTGCCCTCTTCTCCGTGTATATCTCCTGATATACACGGGCATAGAGAAAGCCGACCTCCTTGCCTAAAAGGGGACAATTGTTCTGGGTGGCATGTGCTCCAGAACCTTTCTCCCATAGATCAGACCAAGGCAGGGCCTTACCAAACCACACCCTCACTAAGCTTCTCTGCCTGCCCTACCCTGTGTCAGGCTCCGCTTCTAAGGAACCCAGCATGATTCAGCCCATCTCTCCTAGGACTTCCCACATAAGTCTCTTCTAGAAAAGCCAGTTTAAATGGTAGGTAGACTGCTTTGCTGCACGGCTGCTCTTTGGAGGTTTTATGCAATCCTAACAAATGTGCCCTGTGGTTCATTTATATTTAAGCGCTAGTGGGTCTCCAGTAGTCATGTTTTCAGATCACTGGGGAGGAAGAAGTGAGGCTTGTGGTGTCGTGGTGTCGTGGCAGAGGACTGGCTTGGGATGAAGGGAACTGTCCAGCTCTGCCCTGCAATCGTCATCTTGACCGGGATTGGCTGGTGTAGCTCTTGGGTCTCAATTTACTGTTCTGTCAAGAGGAGACAGGAAAAGATGAGCCCCAGATTTCCTTCCTGTTCTGCCATTCTAGGGGTTTATGATTCACACTCTCTTCTTTCCATTTCTACCCAGAAGGAACATGCAGGAAGATATGCATATGCAGGGAGAGATATGTGATGGGGTGGACCCTGAACTCAATTATTCATTTCCTAGCTCCAAAGCAGAGAATCCACACGCATATTTTAGTGATATTTATTCAGCACTTAGTGCCTTCAAAGAACTGGTTTTGAATAATATGGTCTAAGCACCTACATTTTTGGGGGGAAGCTGGCAGCGGGGCTTCCTCATTTCACTCTGGCAACCACTCAACATCTGCTCTCCTTGGCTCTGCATTCACAGAGCTCTATGAGAGCCTGTTGGTAAAGGCCAAATCTGCTCAGATCAGCACAGGAGTCATTTGTAAAAAAAAAAAGGAGGGTTCTTATTGAATCCACCGTAGAGAACAACGTTCATTTCAAGAGTAGAGCGTTCCCTTGTTTTCTCTTTCCTTTTGATTTTCCAAAACACAACCATTCCTTCATCTGGTCTCCCTGCTGACCTTGTAACATCCTGCCTTGTTACTACATATTACCTTGTAACATACCTCTATTTGAAAAGCAAGGAAACTGAGGAAGGGTGTGGTTATGTGACTCGATTTTCTTGTCACAGTGCATTAACGTCAAAAGCAGTCCTAGGGCACAGTTCTCAGGCTCTCGGCCACCTGAATTCCTACCAAACCACACTGCCTTTCTTAAAAGAGTTTAAAAAAGTGTTCTCCAAGGATTTCAAGTTTCTTGGAAGGTGGATAATTGTTATGCAAAAAGGAGTGGTGTGTGATGAAATAAGTATGGGAAAGGCTAGGTTACACAGGCTGCTTTACCGTAAGACATCTTGGAGCCTTCCTGCTACTTAAGTGTTCCAAGACAAGGCAATGCACATAGCAGTTCCAAACGTACTTGACCGTACAGACCTTTACTTCCAGATCATCTTGCATCTTGGAAAGCACTCTAAGAAGTCATACTCATTGCTGTATATGATACCCACAGTTTGGATATTTGGATGATTTCTGGTATCAAGTAGGCATAACCTACTATTCAAATTATTTCAGTGCCCAGTAACCTAATGCCTTGGTTTTGTGTGTTTATTTGAGTGTGTGCATGCGTGTGTGCTAGCAAGCCCCACTTGGTTGTAGTATGATGAGTGCCCTCTCTGGCCCTCTGTCTTTGAAAAGTTTGCCACAGAGGACTTAGTGAGCACTCTTGCAGAACTGACTCGGATCTCACCTTCTCGAAGTTTCCAGTAGCCTAACCGGGCCTCATGATTTCCAGCAATCTGGACATTCGAGGTATACTAGTTCTGACACAGTTTGTAATACCTTCATCTTAAACCTTATCCAAGCTGCTTTCTGCTGAGAAGGTCCACAGCCCTCCAGAGCAAGTTGACAATCATCTATAATTACAAGCATTCAACTGCCCACATATAAGAAAATTTCAAGGACTCTAATCATGGTCTCCACATAGACATATACTTTTACTTAGATACGAAGTACCACTGATGGACTCAGTTTATTCATCTCCCCAGTTCGCTCTGCCCCAGATGTCCCCAGGTCTTGGATTTTGCTCAGTGGAGAGCCCTGGCTGCTGCCGCCCTGTTTCCTATCACCACTGGCTGCAGCTCAGGCCCTATACAGACCTTGTTAGAGGCATAAAGGCTCAGGTCCTCCACATTCTGGGGCACTAATGAAACTCCAGGGCACGAGGCTAGGAATTGGCCCTCTCCCAGAAGGGCTGGGTGACACAGCCTGGCAGTGTGTGTTTGCTGGGGGAGGGATGAGGTGATACCCAGAGAGACCACACCTGACCAGTAAGTGGCAGAGGAGGCAGAAAGAAACCACCAGGAAAACACTACTCCTGTTCTCCCCTCAACAGAATGTTCTGAGGTACAGGGGCTCCTCACAGCACCTCCAGAGCCCTTGGAGCAACCAACTGTGCTTTCTCGTGAAGCTGTGGCTGCCTCAGAAACCACTGCCTTTGACCTGCTTTGTCTGCTTCCCTTGCCATACTCTCTGTGCCCTGGAATTGTATACCCCCAGTGAAGCCTTAGCATTTAAACCCTGCCTTAAGCTCTGCTCTGGGAAACGCAGGCTGATAATTCCGTGAATATCCAAGGGTTTTGCCTATTTTTAAAGCAATCATATCTTGTATATGGAGCCTGATTATACAGACTCCACACACAATGTACTTCCTACCTCTCACTGGATGAGAATAAAATTGTGATAGGCCACTTCCTGCAACACTTTGTTTAGTCTTAAGGGTCCTAAAGTAGATCTTTTCCAAAGTTATTTCCTGCAGAGGACAGATGTAAGAGTTCATTAAGAAAATAATTATGCTCTAGACAAGAGTGCTGCCAGGTTTCATCATTGTTGAAGCATGATTAGCTCATGATCTTCCAACCCAATCCTGTTCAAGGGATAAAATACAATTCAGATAAAAAGTGGGAGTAGCATATGTATATATATTATAGGGGTTATAGGTTGCCCACAGGCCTAGGAAGAAAGGCAGATCAGTTTCATCATAAACTTTAATAAAGCACTGGGAAAAATTGGTTAATTCTCTATTCTCCCACCATAAAATCATATATAGCTAAAGTTTTATGGAAACTTGGCTCTTTCCTACGTCCTCGATAATATATATTTCCCTGGACTGGAAGTGAGAAGGACTTTTTCAAACCGTCATCTAGAGAGGTGTTTCTATAAGCTATGAACACAGATTCTTTCCACTGACAGCTAGAAGCTCCCCTCTTCCCAGAAGGGATCGTGAGAGTCCAGTAGAACAGCATAGGCTGTGCTGCATTAACAAGCAAGGCAATTATCTTAGCAGCTTATGACAGTAAACACTTGCTTCTCACTCTCCTTACATGTCCATCAGTGGCTGACAGGGGCTCTGCTCCAAGTCATCTCCATTTTCGAAGCCACCATCACCTGACAATTGCCAGTCACCTTGTCAGGTAAATAAGAGGTGGTGAATTAGGTAGTAACTCTTAAAGCTTCAACAGGAGACGGTACAATTATTTCCATCCTTATTTTAGTGAGCAAAGCAAGTCAGATGGCCACAGCTCACGTCAAAGTGGGTGGGGCAAAAGAGTTCTACCAAATGCCCTAAAGAAGCAAGTGAATATTTGCTTTCAGCCCTAAGGACTATGGCTCTCCAGCCCTAATTACTGTGCTTCTATGCACCATCGCCAAAAGAAGAAATTACATCCTGGGAAAGGAAAATCAACAAAGCATTTTGTTCCAAGTACAGCCTGATTTTTCTGAGGTCGTAGATATCCAGGAGTTCTCAGATATTTGAAGGTGGTGCTAGTACACGGGCACAACATAGTACCACACACACACACACACACACACACACACACACACACACACACACCCCTCCCCAGACTGCTTAGTGTAAATGTTTACTTAAACCGCCCACGTTAGAGAAGGGAGAATTGGACTCCCCGTCTGTGTGCTGAGCAGCTTGGTAGCGGGTAGGGGGAGTAGAATTTCGCCAGCCCCATTCTGGAGCAGAATGAGATTCAGAAGTCCTCCTACCCCCGCTGTCCTCCACAGTGCCGAGGGCTTCCTCCTCCTCCTTCTGCAGACTTAGCCTTGGCAATAGAATGAAGTCCCTAATGATTTGACCCCCGGTGCACATTGCATCCAGATGCATCAGTCTGCTCTGGAGAACTTTGCAAATGCAATCCCCAAGTTCTCTGCAAACAGCATCCTGTCAGCCTGGGAGCTGGCTTGTTTTCTGTGGTGCTGTCTTAGCAAAAAGCCATTTTCCAGAGGGTTCCTGTGAATGGTTCCTATAAACCAGAGTTGAAAGACATCATGGCCAGAAGCCTTTTAAAGAAATTTCTGTTCTTTCTTCTCCAGGCTTTTAAAAGACCACATTTTCAGAAGCCATTTTCTTCATCTATCTGGGGCTAAGTAGAGAATTCTATAGATCAGAGACAGGAGAAGAATTTTCTTTATTTAAAAAAAAAGAAAGAAAGAAAGGAAAGAACAAATCATAAAGAGTTTTCAGGCACACGGACCTAGAAACTTTGATACTGGGTGTATTTTTATCACTCGATAAAAATGTCTTTGTTTCTTTTTCTACCTCATTAAAGGGGACAAAGGAGAAAAGCACATTTCTCGTTTTCCCCTCCGAGGTTATTCCCCTTTACACGGCCCATGTGCCCACAGCTCAGCACATTAGCATCACCAAGCCCCCCAGAGGTCTGGCCTCTCTGCTCACCACCTCTCAGATCCTCTCTGGCTGCTTGGCAAGCAAGCAGCAGTTTAATGAGACAAGTCCCCCTTGGAGACTCCTCTTCCCTCTAGGAATTCGGTAAGTGCTTTACATAAAACAGTAATAGCATGGTTCAGCCAGACTCTCTGGCTCACATACGCTAACCGGTATTCCCTTTGGGAAGGAAGAGCAGGTAGCCGAGTGATAAGGCCATTAGGACTGACTGCACTGTGTGAGCTGCTGGTCCCTGGAGCCACTTTTCTTGCCTGTTGTAAGTATGAAAGGAAGTCAGTGAATGGCTGATCATTCCTGGTGGGATGTGAAGATGTCCATGGGCAGAGTCTGGATAATAATGGGCAAAGGGTGATGCAGTACCATGATTATTCCTCAACAGAGGCTGGAAGCATTGCCCCCAGGAAGCTCAGAGGAGCTGCAGAAGGAGAGATGAGTGAGAAAGCAGATATGCTGACCCCACAGAGGTTGCCTGCTCTTGTCATTAGAAGGAGCTAAGGGAATCCTCTGGGAGGCCTTAGCGAAGCCTCGCAGAACACTAGGAGACATCAGGTAAGAGAAGATCACAAACGTGGGAGAACTGGAGAATTTCTCTCCTTACATATCACATTACCTTGTCCTCTGAATTCATAGATTTTCAGCTCTCGAATGACTCTAGGCATCAAGGGTACCTGGCGCTCTGCCTATGTTGGGTCCTTTTTCCTAGGAAGTTAAGAATGTTGTAATAGCTCAACGATTGTAAGATCAACAACTGGAGTTAGGGAGAAGTTAGTTAAAGCCATGAGCAATGTCAGAATGGCTTAAGGGATGGGGATGGGGTTTCAGATGGAAGTGAATGGCAGGATAAAGAGTGACAGGAATAGAGTTATGCTTTTCTTTTTTTTTCTTCCTTTTAATGCATGGAATTTGTTGATATCTCCCTAACAACTGCACAAATTAGACATTCTACTCAACCAGTGAAGTGATTTTAAGATAAGTCCACAAATTCTTTGCTACTCCACCCTTTTAGAAATGGAGACTAATTCCCCTTAAGTGTGGGCTGGACTCTGCTATTTGTTTCCAACAAATAAAACAAAGCACATAGTATGTGACTTTGGAGACTAGATTGTAGAGAGTCTGTGGCTTCATGCTTGTTCTCTTTCCCTCTCTCACTTGAAGCTTTCATTCTGGGGGGAGCCAGCTGCCATGGCATGAGGACTCTCAGGCAGCCTGTGGAGAATTCCACAGGGTACGGAACCGAGGCCTCCTGCCAGCAGCCACGTGAGTGCGCCACCTTGGAAGCAAATCTCCAGCCCAAGTCAAACCTTCACTATCTGCAGCTACAGTCAGCATCCTGACTGCCACCTCACAAGAGATCCTGAGCCAGACCACCCAGCTAAGCCACTCCCAAATTCCTGACCAGCAGAAATTGTGAGATAACGGGTTTGTTGTTTTAAGCCACTGCATTTTGGGGTGATGTAATGCAGCGGTAGATAACTATGACAACTGGGATTATAGTCACTGTGATAATGACAGTGGTCCAAAGTAACAGGTCACTAACACAAAGTCTGCACCACTGTTCCTCTACTCAATGCCACAGTTCATTAGCACCTCAAAAATCTGGGGAGGAAGAAAAAGAAAATAAGCTAAAAGCTTTCCATTCAGTGTTTGTCCCTGGCAAAATGAATTTGTTATTTTAAAGCATCCCAAGCTTTGCTCCTGTGTACCTTTCCTTGGGCCAAGTGAACAAGACCTCAAGCTGAAACTACATTCAAAGTTGTGGTTATGTATTCATGTGATCATCCTTTTTGAGTCATTTAGATAATACATTTTCCTATTCTAGGTTTAGACATTCTTAGACTGGAAAAATGAGAGCAGAAATGAAGGAGAGAAGGAGGAAAAGACGAGGAGAGGAGAAATGAGTAAAAGTGAGATCTACAGTTTATATTAGCTCGTCTAAAAGCATCAAAAATGAGGAAATTTCATATCTGAGCAGCTAGAGAAACTCCTGCAGTTCGAGTTTTTATGAATTTTGTCCCTAAGCTTTTCATACCTATCTTGATTTATTAGCCTTTCTCAGCATTATATCTTGTAGACCTGCCTGAAGAACACAGTAGAATGAAACATCTGTCAAATTTTCCCAGATCCTATTATGAAATATCTTCAATTTTCAATTCAGTGAAAAGTAAACAAGTCATCGTCTTCCCCAGAAGTGAGTGATTCACTTTGCTGTCAGAAGCCATGTGTTGTAGGCGATGGAGGTTCCTGAGTCCCTCCTCGGGCTGATGGGCGCATGGAGCCCTGTCTTTGGCAGTCTGGGTCAGCTGGAAGGGTCACAGGACTCTCGGATACCTCACCTAAGTAAATACATCTGCTTGCTCAGTGAGGTGGTTATTTTTTAATTTCCAAGTGATGTGCTTTGATGCTATTAAGGGGTCACTTATGAATTGACGTTATATCAGTGAATAGTAATTGCTTAATTTCTGCAGAAATGTCTAGTTTCATTTCCATTCCAACTTTCCAACCCCCCCGCCCCCCACACACACACTTAAAAAAGGCAACGTGAATACCATGGCCATCTACAGCTGCCTGTAGTATCACATAGTCAGATTCCTTTTCAAAGGGAAGAATTCTAGCAGATCTTTCTGACGTCAGTCTGCTCTGAACTTGAATTAAAATGCACACTATTTCTGAAAGCTTTGTATTCATTCAACATAAAACAAAGCCAAATAACTGGAAGAGACTGACTACTATGCTGGTGAGTATACCCAGGGATCTTTTTTTTTTCAACAAGGCATCTTTAGAGATAAAACATATAGAGATACTAAGCAGATACCCTGGACTGACAGACAGGGAGTCCTGAACCAGAAGGACTTGAAACAAGCACGTACTAGCTTTCAACTGCCCTGAGCCTCTGCCAAGAGAGTCTGAGTGACTTAGAACCAGATGATTCTGTAACAACACATATGGAGACACTGAGCTCGAATGTGGGAAACAAATTTGGTTAGCGTTCCACATAAGTGATGCCAGTGTGGTGTAAACAATTCAGATGTAGGATGTCGCGGAAAAAAGGGCAAAGATAACTCCAAAATTAGAATGGGTCAACTGGATTCTAAAATCACTGCTACCCCATTGCAGAGAATCAGAAATGACCCACAACAGGACCTTTTAACTGTTGGTAGGGTCCGACGCATGTGAATCATCCCAGACTGTCTCAGCAGTCCAGAAAGTGGAAAGCCTTCTTTCACAAGGAGCTCTAGTTCATCTTTACAGAGATTAAGTTATAAAGACGTTAAGGGCAGAACATATGATTGTCTATTTTTTAAAATTTTTATTGAAATATAGTTGATTTACAAACGTTGTGTTAGCATCAGGTGTACAGCAAAGGGATTCAGTTTTATATATATATATATATATATATATATATATATATATATATATAT